>NC_091292.1:82364505-82407005 GCF_038502225.1 Cherax quadricarinatus | reverse complement strand
TGTGACACAGGATTTCCCGTCCCTGAAACCATTTTGGCTGCTGTTGATGAGATCATTCCTTTCTAGGTGTTCCACCACTCTTCTGATAATCTTCTCCATGATTTTGCATACTATACATGTCAGTGACACTGGTCTGTAGTTTAATGCTTCATGTCTGTCTCCATTTTTAAAGATTGGGACTACATTTGCTGTCTTCCATGCCTCAGGCAATCTCCCTGTTTCGATAGATGTACTGAATATTGTTGTTAGGGGTACACATAGCGCCTCTGCTCCCTCTCTCAATACCCATGGGGAGATGTTATCTGGCCCCATTGCCTTTGAGGTATCTAGCTCACTCAGAAGCCTCTTCACTTCTTCCTCGGTTGTGTGCACTGTGTCCAGCACATGGTGGTGTCCCCACCTCTCCGTCTTTCTGGAGCCCCTTCTGTCTCCTCTGTGAACACTTCTTTGAATCTCTTGTTGAGTTCCTCACATACTTCACGGTCATTTCTTGTTGTCTCTCCTTCCTTCCTTAGCCTGATTACCTAGTCCTTGACTGTTGTTTTCCTCCTGATGTGGCTGTACAACAGTTTCGGGTCAGATTTGGCTTTCGCTGCTATGTCATTTTCATATATGTGTGTGTGTATGTGTGCGTGTGCGTGTGTGCGTGTGCGTGTGCGTGTGCGTGTGCGTGTGCGTGTGCGTGTGCGTGCGTGTGTGCGTGCGTGTGTGCGTGTGTGTGTGCGTGTGCGTGTGTGTGTGTGTGTGTGTGTGTGTGTGTGTGCATGTGTGTGTGCATGTGTGTGTGTGTGCGTGTGTGTGTGTGCGTGTGTGTGTGTACTCACCTACTTGTGGTTGCAGGGGTTGATTCACAGCTCCTGGTCCCGCCTCTTCGCTGATTGCTACTAGGTCCTCTCTCTCCCTGCCCCATGAGCTCTATCATACCTCGCCTTAAAACTATGTATGGTTCCCGCCTCCACTACGTGACTTTCTAGGCTATTCCACGGCCTGACTACTCTATGACTGAAGAAATACTTCCTAACATCCCTTTGATTCATCTGAGTCTTCAACTTCCAATTGTGACTTCTTGTGTCTGTGTCCCTTCTCTGGAACATCCCGTCTTTGTCCACCTTGTCTATTCCGCGCAGTATTTTATATGTCGTTATCATGTCTCCCCTGACCCTCCTGTCCTCCAGTGTCGTCAGGCCGATTTCCCTCAACCTTTCTTCGTAGGACAATCCCCGTAGCTCTGGGACTAGTCTTGTTGCAAACCTTTGCACTTTCTCTAATTTCTTGACGTGCTTGACTAGGTGTGGATTCCAAACTGGTGCTGCATACTCCAGTATGGGCCTGACGTAGATGGTATACACTGACACACGTCAGTGCCTTACACACACACTAAGTTGTTGTTAGATGTGGAATAACTGGTAAATAAGTTATTTTTGCTGATTAATTATTCAAAAACTTCGCTAAACCTGTAAGGGTTATACAGAGCCTGTGGAAACGGGAGACTATCAGGTTCGATTCAAGGAAGGGGAAAACATGTCTAGTTCCTTGGATCAAGAGCCACCTCAGCAGCACAATAATTTACATTCATAAGATTAAAAAACAGAGGTAACTAAAAGTTATGTCAGAAAATCTCACCTTCAAGGATCACAACTGTCACTATCACAGCTGTATGGAAAGTGATAGGTTGGATAGCTAGAACTTTCAAAACAAGGGATACTAAGTCGATGATGATACTCTTCAAGTTACCTTGTTCTCTGTAGGCCGGAATACTACAGTACTTTTAAGAGTTCCGTTCAAGTCAAGCGAAATTGCAGACGTACAGAATGTTCAGAGAACTTTCATTGCTCGTCTAAATTGTCAATGATCTAAATTACTGGGAACGTATGAAGTCCCTCGATATGTACTGCTTGGAATGTAGGCGAGAGTGGTACATTATAATCTACACCTGGAAAATTCTAGAAGGATTGGTCCCAAATATGCACACACAAATTGGTCCTCATGAAAGTAAGACAGTGCAAAACACCCAGTGCAAAGCAGGGGTGTTATGAGCTAAGACTAAATAAGTAAGAGTCGACCAATACTTTTCAACGTCCTCCCTTCATACGTAAGTAGGATTACCAACAGCCCCCTGGCTGGTAGCGGGATGCAAGAGGTGGAAGATGAAAATGGAGCCGAGATGGAAGAGACATTGGCATCTGCCAAGATAGAAAGAGGTAAGAAGTTAGTTGTCTCCTGGTGGAAGAGTCTGTGTGGGTACAGATGAAGTCGTGGAGGTGTGTGTGGGGATGAATGTATTTTTGCAACTGTTAAAGATGTGGGAGTCAATAGTTGAGGGAGACTTTGAAAAAAGAAACTGTGAAGGGACACTAGGTTGTTGTTGAGTTTTGGACACTGCTGTTTTTTGAGGCTGTGGTGTAAGTGTCTAAAGAGGAAGCAGGTGAAGGTGTGAGGGGTGAGCGGTAATAAGGTGACAGAGGGTGAAGAGGTAGGAACTTCAGAATCCTTCAACACCCAGGTGACTCTTAGAAGTTTGTACTAGGCACTAGGATGTTGGACAGATCTAGAGTACCTGTAGTCACTTCCGGAGGTCACCGCCCCCGCGACTCGGTCCCAGACCAGGCTTCCTAGTTGCTGGCCTGATCGATCAAGCTGTTGGTGCCCGCCATTCACAGTCTAATAAGTGCACCACAGCCCAGCTGATTAGGAACTGTCTCGAGGAATTTGTCAAGTTCCCGCTCGAAGACAACCACGGATGTGTTGGTAATCTCCCTTATGCATGGAGAGAGTGTGAGGGCCAGCAGTAACATCCTGGTTGATCAGACCCTGATCCAGTAGGCAAGTCTGGTCGAGGACCGGGTCGCGGGGGCGTTGGCCCCCGGAACAACCACCAGGTAGACTCCAGGTGGGAGTAGGATAACCTTGGTGTGAGCCAGATCTGGATAGAGGAGGATAACAGTGATAGTGTTCCTTGAAGAGTCTGACACATTCGTCTCATCTCTTCCTTGAAGCATCTTCTTCTGTCGTCTCAAGAGGAATATGAGTCATCTTCTATATGTAATTATTCTATTTTATTTATCTTAAATTATCCTGTTTGGTATCCATTTATCTTTATCCAGGTCACTTTTATCCACCTTAATTGTCTAGTTAGTTTTCCTAATCTATCCTTCCTTCCCTTCTGCCTCTGTCTATCCTTACCTCCTTTCTGTCTCCATCCATCCATCCATCCTTCCTTCCCTTTTGCCTTTATTTATCATTCTCTTCTGCTTCCATCTATTCTTCCCTCCTGTTCCCATCTATTCTACCCTCCCTTCTGCTTCCATCTATTCTCCTACTCTTCCTTCCACTACTTCCATTCCTCCTCCTCCTGCAGGCAACATACATCATCTTAGACAGCCGTCCAAAGCCACCTGGACGTGAGCGCCATCTCTGCTGTGTGTGTGTGTGTGTGTGTGTGTGTGTGTGTGTGTGTGTGTGTGTGTGTGTGTGTGTGTGTGTGTGTGTGTGTGTGTGTGCGTGTGTCATGCGCGGATGTGCGTGTTTTCTGGGGGTGCAGAAATCCTGCTCCCCCCACCCACCCACCCCCACTAGCCTGGGGGGGTCGGTGGCGTCGGCATCTTCAGAGGCTCTTCTTCTCCCCTGCCTCTCCTCCTCCGCCTCACCCACAAATTGCATTATTACGGTAGATGTATATATATATATATATATATATATATATATATATATATATATATATATATATATATATATATATATATATATATATATATATATATATATATATATTACCCACGAAGCAGAGCTATACACAATTTCTCATTTTTGGAGCGCTTGGGAACATTTTCTCATTTTTGGCGCGCGCGAGAACATTTTCTCATTTTTGGCGCGCGCGAGAACATGGGATTGTTAGTGGCGTTGCATCGCGGCGGCCCCCAGCGTCTGGCGGGAGTTTTGAAGTTACAAATGAAAATATAACAGAAACTAACGACTCATGTATAACAGAAAATCCCGCCTTCCGCAAATCTAAAAATTCGGCGGGAGTCCCATCCGGCGCGCCCACCAATCAAGTGGCGAGGTGTGACGCAGACTCCGCCCATGCGCGCCTCCACCCAATAGCGAGTGGACACCGGGTGGAGATCCTCCCGGTGATTGGTGGATCATGAAGTGGGTGGGCGGGGCCAGGGTAAAAGCTAAGGAAATTGAAGTGATCTCAGCTGAGGAAGGTAGCGGCGCTCTGCTCACACCAGAGTGACGATGTAAGTCCTTTGTAATAATTTACAGCTGATTTACACTCTCTTGGGACGCCCTGGGCTCCTGAAAAGAATTGGATGGAGACGGTAGCCGGGTGTAAATCAATAGTTAGACCCCGACTCCCACCCCCTGTGGCACCCCCAGGCTGGCTCGGGGTCCCACCCACCTGCGCCAACACACTTGTTATTGTTTTTATTAATATTATTTGAATATTTTACCCGACGGGTATAGGGCGGCGGGAATTTATCGTTTTTACGCGTGGGCTGGAGGTGGCAGCGACGTTTCTGGCGGCAAAGGGTCGGAGGAGGAGGTAGTATCTGGTGTAGCCTGGTCCCTGTGGGAAGGTGGGGGCCTCTTCTCCCCTGGGCGGGGGAATGGGGGGGGGTGTTTAGATCTCTCCTCCCCATTCACCTCCAACTCCCCCACCCACTCAGCCTTATCTTACCTCCTGAACCTCACAGCTTGCCCAGCTCACCATCCACCACAACAAGAGCTTGGCTTCCTTACCTCTGACCAGGGAGTCAGGTTCACCTCACTGTAACATTAACTGCTCACGTGCCCCCACAAACCACTGGACAACCCTGGGGGATACGGGTATGGTCAGGCATACCCTTGTGGGTGTTGTCACGACCCTAGGGAACACGAGTATGGCTAGGCATACCCTTGTGGGTGTAATCACGCCCCGGGAATGAGTTCAAACAAGTACAGATATAAACACTATCCACTTGTTACTAAGATAATAGAGATCATATACAACTCTACACCAAACAGGTGACTTGTCACCGGACGTAGTATTTCCAATACAAATCTGTTTATCATACGGGATTTAAGCCACAGAAAAATAGAGCACCTTACACGGGGTCAGAAATGGAGGATAAGGCTAATAAAGACAGTTACGGAAAACTTAGGCAGCACTTGAAATGCATCACAGAAGTGAAAAGGTTCAGCCAGACTGAACCTGATCTTCACCCTGAGTAAGTTTGACATAGGTTCGATAAATTATGGATTTCCTCTAGGAGGCAGCGATCACACGATATAGAAGACTGATTACCTGATACCTTAAACAGACAGCACTGAAACAGAGAACGAAGAGGAAAAAATGAAAAACATTAAGGATAAAGAAATCTATTTCCCTTTTTGCCTTTGAATGCGAAAGGTAAATAAATGGCCTGGCAGCTGAAGAGCTGATGATTGACCCAGGATGTGCTGGTATACCACGAAAACGATAATACAGTACAAATGAGGATAATACAATAATCATTATTTCTACAGTGCTGTATGACTCCTTGTAGGTTTATTGCTTCTTGTTTTATTATAATTTATATGTACAAGGTATACAGTCGTCCTAGCTGACATCAGTGACACACTACGATATAGAAAGCAGAGCATTTCGGGCAACTTCGGTAAATTTTGCCCCTGAGATGCTACCCACACCAGCTAACTAACATCCAGGTACCTATTTTATTGATAGGTGAACAGAGACAGCAGGTGTCTCACGGAAGCACGTCCAAATGTTTCCACCCGTATCAGGAATCGATCCATGGACCTCAGTGTGTGAGCTGAGTGCACTAGCAGTCGAGCTACGGGACATGTGAATTTAAAACGAGAGCTCATCGTTTAACTTGGGCGGTAGTGAGGACCGAGTGAAGAGCATTAACAAAAATACTGAAGATGAGCAGTGACACAGTGAAGCAGGCGAGCTGGAGTGAATATTCAAATGTAAAAGAGAAGCAAAGTGCTGTTCGACAGTGATATAAGGAAATGATAATATACAAGAAAGTTACTCCACAGCTACAAAGAAAGGAAAGTGACTGATAAAGACCAGGTAGTTAAGCCTGAAGACGATAGCCCACAAAATATTTCCGACTGCAAGACCTGAAAGCCTAAACCCCCTGTATGACTGCAAGTCTTCAGTGAGGAGCTGTTTACACAACAGAGGAAGAAGTGCCGCAGGTACTGGCGTACATGAACACTGAGGCCTGAAACTGTGTTCCTCCGTGGTGTGAGAGAACACAAACCTCGTGAAGACCAGTCGTACCCATCTTCACCACCAGGGTGAAGACCAGTAGTACCCATCTTCACCACCAGGGTGAAGACCAGTAGTACCCATCTTCACCACCAGGGTGAAGACCAGTAGTACCCATCTTCACCACCAGGGTGAAGACCAGTAGTACCCATCTTCACCACCAGGGTGAAGACCAGTAGTACCCATCTTCACCACCAGGGTGAAGACCAGTAGTACCCATCTTCACCACCAGGGTGAAGACTAGTAGTACCCATCTTCACCACCAGGGTGAAGACCAGTCGTACCCATCTTCACCACCAGGGTGAAGACCAGTAGTACCCATCTTCACCACCAGGGTGAAGACCAGTAGTACCCATCTTCACCACCAGGGTGAAGACCAGTAGTACCCATCTTCACCACCAGGGTGAAGACCAGTAGTACCCATCTTCACCACCAGGGTGAAGACAGCTACCACACACCTGCACAACACTCCACTCCCAATTTATAAGCATATCTCTTTTAACCATATGGGTTTAGTGCATTATTAATTATTATTATTAATTTATTATTATTTAACAAAACAGAGACATTAAACTAGGCTCTGGTATTATGTTCATAAAAGCCGCTAAATCCGAATGGGTCATGCAGCTCAAAAAATCAGGAGGAAAAGGAATGTAAGGGGGAGTTATAAAAACCATATTACTGACGGGGTGTGTAAGGGGGAGGTATATAGACCACATTACTGAGGGGGGGTGTAAGGGGGGAGGTATACTGACCAGTAGAACTGACGTGATGTTGTACTTAGGGTGAGGTAAGGTTAGGTAAGATTTGTCAGGAGAGAGGACAAGTGTTCCCTGACGCGGGTCTTAGATGATGACCCGTCGTTGGAACTTTTGGTCATCTGACAGAGGTCTTCCGCTGGCTTACCGGTTCACCCCTTTAAGAATTATGGCCATAGTTATAACCATTTAGTAACCCTGAGGGTGAGAAAATATACCATGGAAGAGGCTGATGAAGTACCGGCGATAATCCAACCTCAGTACTTAACACCAAATAAGAAATGTCAGCTTGTTTGGTGTTCCACAGAGACTGTGACAGTCACCCAGTGTTCCACAGAGACTGTGACAGTCATCCAGTGTTCCACAGAGACTGTGACAGTCATCCAGTGTTCCACAGAGACTGTGACAGTCATCCAGTGTTCCACAGAGACTGTGACAGTCACCCAGTGTTCCACAGAGACTGTGACAGTCATCCAGTGTTCCACAGAGACTGTGACAGTCATCCAGTGTTCCACAGAGACTGTGACAGTCACCCAGTGTTCCACAGAGACTGTGAAGGTGATAACTTAATATAATTTTAATGTTTTTTTTTTAACATCGCCCCATGTTTAGCCTGTGGACTGAACAACACAGGTACTCCCCTGCAAGACAACACAGGTACTCCCCTGTAAGACAACACAGGTACTCCCCTGCAAGACAACACAGGTACTCCCCTGCAAGACAACACAGGTGCTCCCCTGCAAGACAACACAGGTACTCCCCTGCAAGACAACACAGGTGCTCCCCTGCAAGACAACACAGGTGCTCCTCTGCAAGACAACACAGGTGCTCCCCTGCAAGACAACACAGGTACTCCCCTGCAAGACAACACAGGTGCTACCCTGCAAGACAACACAGGTGCTCCTCTGCAAGACAACACAGGTGCTCCCCTGCAAGACAACACAGGTACTCCCCTGCAAGACAACACAGGTGCTCCTCTGCAAGACAACACAGGTGCTCCCCTGCAAGACAACACAGGTGCTCCCCTGCAAGACAACACAGGTACTCCCCTGCAAGACAACACAGGTGCTCCCCTGCAAGACAACACAGGTGCTCCCCTGCAAGACAACACAGGTGCTCCCCTGCAAGACAACACAGGTACTCCCCTGCAAGACAACACAGGTGCTCCCCTGCAAGACAACACAGGTACTCCCCTGCAAGACAACACAGGTGCTCCTCTGCAAGACAACACAGGTGCTCCCCTGCAAGACAACACAGGTGCTCCCCTGCAAGACAACACAGGTGCTCCCCTGCAAGACAACACAGGTGCTCCCCTGCAAGACAACACAGGTGCTCCCCTGCAAGACAACACAGGTGCTCCCCTGCAAGACAACACAGGTACTCCCCTGCAAGACAACACAGGTGCTCCCCTGCAAGACAACACAGGTGCTCCCCTGCAAGACAACACAGGTGCTCCATTGCAAGACAACACAGGTGCTCCCCTGCAAGACAACACAGGTTCTCCCCTGCAAGACAACACAGGTACTCCCCTGCAAGACAACACAGGTGCTCCCCTGCAAGACAACACAGGTGCTCCTCTGCAAGACAACACAGGTACTCCCCTGCAAGACAACACAGGTGCTCCCCTGCAAGACAACACAGGTGCTCCCCTGCAAGACAACACAGGTGCTCCCCTGCAAGACAACACAGGTGCTCCCCTGCAAGACAACACAGGTGCTCCCCTGCAAGACAACACAGGTGCTCCCGTGCAAGACAACACAGGTGCTCCCCTGCAAGACAACACAGGTGCTCCTCTGCAAGACAACACAGGTGCTCCTCTGCAAGACAACACAGGTACTCCCCTGCAAGACAACACAGGTGCTCCCCTGCAAGACAACACAGGTGCTCCTCTGCAAGACAACACAGGTACTCCCCTGCAAGACAACACAGGTGCTCCCCTGCAAGACAACACAGGTGCTCCTCTGCAAGACAACACAGGTGCTCCCCTGCAAGACAACACAGGTGCTTCCCTGCAAGAAAACACAGGTGCTCCTCTGCAAGACAACACAGGTGCTCCTCTGCAAGACAACACAGGTACTCCCCTGCAAGACAACACAGGTGCTCCCCTGCAAGACAACACAGGTGCTCCCCTGCAAGACAACACAGGTACTCCCCTGCAAGACAACACAGGTGCTCCCCTGCAAGACAACACAGGTACTCCCCTGCAAGACAACACAGGTACTCCCCTGCAAGACAACACAGGTGCTCCTCTGCAAGACAACACAGGTGCTCCCCTGCAAGACAACACAGGTACTCCCCTGCAAGACAACACAGGTGCTACCCTGCAAGACAACACAGATGCTACCCTGCAAGACAACACAGGTGCTCCTCTGCAAGACAACACAGGTACTCCCCTGCAAGACAACACAGGTGCTCCCCTGCAAGACAACACAGGTGCTCCTCTGCAAGACAACACAGGTGCTCCCCTGCAAGACAACACAGGTACTCCCCTGCAAGACAGCACAGGTACTACCCTGCAAGACAACACAGGTGCTCACCTGCAAGACAACACAGGTACTCCCCTGCAAGACAACACAGGTACTCCCCTGCAAGACAACACAGGTGCTCCCCTGCAAGACAACACAGGTACTCCCCTGCAAGACAACACAGGTGCTCACCTGCAAGACAACACAGGTACTCCCCTGCAAGACAACACAGGTGCTCCCCTGCAAGACAACACAGGTGCTCCCCTGCAAGACAACACAGGTGCTCCCCTGCAAGACAACACAGGTACTCCCCTGCAAGACAACACAGGTACTCCCCTGCAAGACAACACAGGTACTCCCCTGCAAGACAACACAGGTACTCCCCTGCAAGACAACACAGGTACTCCCCTGCAAGACAACACAGGTGCTCCCCTGCAAGACAACACAGGTGCTCCCCTGCAAGACAACACAGGTGCTCCCCTGCAAGACAACACAGGTGCTCCCCTGCAAGACAACACAGGTGCTCCCCTGCAAGACAACACAGGTACTCCCCTGCAAGACAACACAGGTGCTCACCTGCAAGACAACACAGGTGCTGCAAGACAACACCCCTGCAAGACAACACAGGTGCTCCCCTGCAAGACAACACAGGTGCTCCCCTGCAAGACAACACAGGTGCTCCCCTGCAAGACAACACAGGTACTCCCCTGCAAGACAACACAGGTACTCCCCTGCAAGACAACACAGGTACTCCCCTGCAAGACAACACAGGTGCTCCCCTGCAAGACAACACAGGTGCTCCCCTGCAAGACAACACAGGTGCTCCCCTGCAAGACAACACAGGTGCTCCCCTGCAAGACAACACAGGTGCTCCCCTGCAAGACAACACAGGTGCTCCCCTGCAAGACAACACAGGTGCTCCCCTGCAAGACAACACAGGTGCTCCCCTGCAAGACAACACAGGTGCTACCCTGCAAGACAACACAGATACTCCCCTGCAAGACAACACAGGTGCTCCCCTGCAAGACAACACAGGTGCTCCCCTGCAAGACAACACAGGCCCTCCCCTGCAAGACAACACAGGCCCTCCCCTGCAAGACAACACAGGTGCTCCCCTGCAAGACAACACAGGTGCTACCCTGCAAGACAACACAGGTGCTCCCCTGCAAGACAACACAGGTGCTCCCCTGCAAGACAACACAGGTGCTCCCCTGCAAGACAACACAGGTACTCCCCTGCAAGACAACACAGGTGCTCCCCTGCAAGACAACACAGGTGCTCCCCTGCAAGACAACACAGGCTCCCCTGCAAGACAACACAGGTACTCCCCTGCAAGACAACACAGGGGCTCCCCTGCAAGACAACACAGGTGCTCCCCTGCAAGACAACACAGGTGCTCCCCTGCAAGACAACACAGGTGCTCCCCTGCAAGACAACACAGGTGCTCCCCTGCAAGACAACACAGGTGCTCCCCTGCAAGACAACACAGGTGCTCCTCTGCAAGACAACACAGGTGCTCCCCTGCAAGACAACACAGGTGCTCCCGTGCAAGACAACACAGGTGCTCCCCTGCAAGACAACACAGGTACTCCCCTGCAAGACAACACAGGTGCTCCCCTGCAAGACAACACAGGTGCTCCCCTGCAAGACAACACAGGTGCTCCCCTGCAAGACAACACAGGTGCTCCCCTGCAAGACAACACAGGTACTCCCCTGCAAGACAACACAGGTGCTCCTCTGCAAGACAACAAAAGTGCTCACTTGCAAGACAACACAGGTACTCCCCTGCAAGACAACACAGGTGCTCACCTGCAAGACAGCACAGGTGCTCACCTGCAAGACAACACAGGTGCTCCCCTGCAAGACAACACAGGTGCTCCCCTGCAAGACAACACAGGTACTCCCCTGCAAGACAACACAGGTGCTCCTCTGCAAGACAACACAGGTGCTCCCTTGCAAGACAACACAGGTACTCCCCTGCAAGACAACACAGGTACTCCCCTGCAAGACAACACAGGTGCTCACCTGCAAGACAGCACAGGTGCTCACCTGCAAGACAGCACAGGTGCTCCCTGGCACTTTGTACCTTTGTAAGAAGGTATATAAACATATTACGTAAAGTCCTTACCGCATGTTGCACCAACACATGGGACATATACGCACAGGTGTGAAGCCTTCTCTGTGTATATTCTTGGAACTGACTTATTTCCTAGTTGACCTTATTAGGCGACATGCGCCATTAATATTGACCGCGAGTTTGACATACTTTAAACCTAACATAGTACTACTTTTATCATCATCATCATCATCATCAGCGATAAATTTTATGCCACTTTTATTTCTTTTCTATATCACACTTTCCTCACCCCCGCTCTCCCTTAACCCTAGTCCTTCCTCACCCTTCATCCCGCTACCTTCACCCCACTCCCTTAAATCCACTTTTCCCTCGTCCTAATATAACTCTGTAGTAGCAATGGATTGGGTGGTCGGTGTTGTTCCATCCAGGGTGGCGGCCTCTCTGTCTCTGCGTTTCACAAATAACCCGCACATAAAAGAGAGAAGCTTACGACGACGTTTCGGTCCGACTTGGACCTTTGAAAAAGTCACACTTTGTCAATGGTCCAAGTCGGACCGAAACGTCGTCGTAAGCTTCTCTCTTTTACGTGCGGGTTATTTGTGTATCGTTCCAGTCACGGTATTGTGCCTTTTTTTGTTATTCTCTGCGTTTACTGCTGTGCGTCCTCTGAGAACCCCTGCCACAGTCTCCTGCTGGCGATGGACAATACGGTGGGGTGTGTTACCTCCCCCTTCCCTGGGTTACTGCTTTAATATCTGGATAATTGTAACAATTCGCAGTATTCATTTTCAGGTGTAGCGGCTGATCCTTCATATCATGGTCGAGGGACGTTACGAACGTCAAAAGACTTTTTTTTTGGAGGGGTATTGTTCCTTGACCAAGCATAGACGTTTCCCCTCGTCTTGAACTTAAAATGGACATTTTGCAGGTGTGGAGCTTTGAAAGATAATGTTCCATCAGTCCTGGGGTTACAGATCACCAGAACTTCTTCGTTATGAGTCCCTGTGTCACTTCCAGCTTGACTATGGTTGTTTACTGTTCTTTTGCTGGACCCAGTTCATCTGGGAATTCCTCTGTATTTTGTGGCACTTCCAGCCTTCCTGGACCTACAGCTCACCCTTGAGAATCCGGTTTACACTGTGTTCAGCAGCCGGTGCCATGGGGGCCACCGGTCAGGTGTTCACAACCCCGTGTGTCGTCTTAGATAGATGCTGCTGTCCTTCTGGGTTGTTACTTTCATCCGGGTAGTGAGGTTTGTCACATTAACTTCTCTTCCTGGAAGCTCGTACCATCTCTGCTGATACTGACTCCCAACAGTCTGGCGCCGGCAATGACGTCTCATTTTCTCGAACATAATTTGTTCATACGTCGAGGATGACGTTAAAGCTGATGGGTTAAATATTAAGGTGTGTGGGTTGTACAGGGACACACACTGGAGACTTACAGTGTGTCCAGTTATCAGTGAAGTCCCCCATGTTCCCTGGAACTCCCTGCTATTCTCGCTGTTTTCATATGATTAATGATTACAGTGGTTCACTGTTTACAATGACTGCGTCTTACCCTGGTGTAGCATGCCAAGGTGCATCCTTTGGCTCTGAAAATTCAGGTGCTGTTGACCTGTCAACACTCCAGGTACACATAGATGGAATTTTGTTGGAGGCCGGGCATTAAAGAGTACCGACCAGGTAATAACCTGGCAGATGGAGGCTTTTGCATCAGTGTCTGTAATGGAAAAATAGTGGACCTGATGAGACCAGGCAAGGGCGTTACTGTCTGGTCTTCTTTCTACAACAATTGCCAATAAGATGATTGTCTGCCAGTAGAGGAACGTACCTACGTCACTCAGTGTGTTGTGGTTGTACTGTGTACTGCATAGTGCGACTGCAAGATATTTCATGATGAAAGGTCTGAATCACCTTTTGGTACCATCGCTCTCAAAATTCCACACCTTTCCCCTCACTCCGTTTTCTCTCTCTCTCCCTTCCTCACTCCGTTCTCTCTCCCTTCCTCACTCCGTTCTCTCTCCCTTCCTCACTCCGTTCTCTCTCCCTTCCTCACTCCATTCTCTCTCCCTTCCTCACTCCGTTCTCTCTCCCTTTCTCATTCCGTTCTCTCTCCCTTTCTCATTCCTTTCTCCCTTTCTCATTCCGTTCTCTCTCCCTTTCTCATTCCGTTTTCTCTCCCTCACTCCGTTCTCTCTCTCCCTTCTCTCTCTCTCTCTCCCCTCCTCTCTTTCTCTCTCTCTCTCTCTCTCTCTCTCTCTCTCTCTCTCTCTCTCTCTCTCTCTCTCTCTCTCTCTCTCTCTCTCTCTCTCTCTCTCTCTCTCTCTCTCTCTCCTCACTTCGCTCTCTCCCCCTCCTCACTCCGCTCTCTCTCCCCCCCCCCCTCCGTTTTCTCTTTCCCTCCCTCCGCTCTCTTTTTCCCACGTTACTCCGCTCTCTTTTCCCCCCACGCCGCTCTTCCCCTCCCCACACTACTCTCTTCCCTCTTTGCTCTCTCCTCTCCCTCCACTCCTCACTCCACTCTCCTCACTCCACTCTCCTCACTCCACTCTCCTCACTCCACTCTCCTCACTCCACTCTCCTCACTCCACTCTCCTCACTCCACTCTCCTCCGAGGCCAACATAAACACAGGTATAATAATCCAAGTCATTTGTCAGAGTCTCCTTCACTTGGTGACATATTCAGCTTTTGTTGTCTGCAGCTGCTGTCACTAAGCTGGTTTGGACGTCTTCACCTGATATTTTTTTTTTCAAGTATTGCAGCTAATGGTACTTCTGGTGGTGGTGGTTTTGCTGTTACGGTTGACTTGTGGTGGTGGTGTTACGTGTGATCTTACTGTAGTTACTGATGCTGCTACAGCTGTGACTGTTACTGTTGGTGCCAGTGCTGCTGCTGCTTCTAATGTTCCTTCTAATGTTATAACTGTTGCTGCTGTTCTTCGTGTTTTTACTGATGTTGCTTCGTCTGCTGTTGCTGGCAGAGCCGCTGCTGCAACTATCAGTGCTGCTGTTGCTGGCAGAGCCGCTGCTGCAACTATCAGTGCTGCTGTTGCTGGCAGAGCCGCTGCTGCAACTATCAGTGCTGCTGTTGCTGGCAGGGCCGCTGCTGCAACTATCAGTGCTGCTGCTGCTGGCAGGGCCGCTGCTGCAACTATCAGTGCTGCTGTTGCTGGCAGAGCCGCTGCTGCAACTATCAGTGCTGCTGTTGCTGGCAGGGCCGCTGCTGCAACTATCAGTGCTGCTGTTGCTGGCAGGGCCGCTGCTGCAACTATCAGTGCTGCTGTTGCTGGCAGGGCCGCTGCTGCAACTATCAGTGCTGCTGTTGCTGGCAGGGCCGCTGCTGCAACTATCAGTGCTGCTGTTGCTGGCAGAGCCGCTGCTGCAACTATCAGTGCTGCTGTTGCTGGCAGAGCCGTTGCTGCAACTATCAGTGCTGCTGTTGCTGGCAGAGCCGCTGCTGCAACTATCAGTGCTGCTGTTGCTGGCAGAGCCGCTGCTGCAACTATCAGTGCTGCTGTTGCTGGCAGAGCCGCTGCTGCAACTATCAGTGCTGCTGTTGCTGGCAGGGCCGCTGCTGCAACTATCAGTGCTGCTGTTGCTGGCAGGGCCGCTGCTGCAACTATCAGTGCTGCTGTTGCTGGCAGGGCCGCTGCTGCAACTATCAGTGCTGCTGTTGCTGGCAGGGCCGCTGCTGCAACTATCAGTGCTGCTGCTGCTGTTGCTGGCAGGGCCGCTGCTGCAACTATCAGTGCTGCTGCTGCTGTTGCTGGCAGGGCCGCTGCTGCAACTATCAGTGCTGCTGCTGCTGTTGCTGGCAGGGCCGCTGCTGCAACTATCAGTGCTGCTGCTGCTGTTGCTGGCAGGGCCGCTGCTGCACTGTCTCGCGCTGCTGTTAAAGCTCTTCCTACTTATTCATATGTCATCTTCCCCTCAAGTCGACTCTTTAAAAACGTCAACAACGTATTTTTTTGTACCGTGAAGGTAAGATTAAATAATAGCGAAGAAATGCGTGACTTGTGGTTAATAAGTTTGAGCTTCACTAGAGAGTGGGCTAGTAGAGAGGGCGAGTGGAGTGGGCTAGTAGAGTGGGCGAGTGGAGTGGGCTAGTAGAGTGGGCGAGTGGAGTGGGCTAGTAGAGTGGGCGAGTGGAGTGGGCTAGTAGAGTGGGCTAGTAGAGTGGGCGAGTAGAGTGGGCGAGTGGAGTGGGCGAGTAGAGTGGGCTAGTGGAGTGGGTGTGTGGAGTGAGGGAAGGTTTCTGTGTGGATAAGGTGAGGGGAGCGTCGTGGGGGTGAGGGAGGGAGGGTCGTGAGGGTAAAGGGAGGGTCGGGGGTGGTGAGAGGTTCTTAGACGTTGAGGTAAATGTGTAGACGTGGCATGAATTTAGACGGCGGGTGTTTAAACGTGATAGTTGTGTAGGCGTAACAGGTGTTTACGCTCCGACGCTAATAAGTTCGTGTCGACACCGAGGGACGCTCCCCGACCTTGAGTTAGACGTGTAGACGTCTGAAGAAGCTTGTCGACAGTGTAAAAAAGCTTGTGCACAACTCGTATGTGAAAAGGAAGAGTAGACGCCACGATAGACGACATTTGACAGTGAAGAAGGGGCCCTCTAAATGACGAAGGGCCCTGAACCAGTAGGGACACCAAAGGAGGGGCCCAGAATAACATAGAAGAGAGAGCCACTTTATTGTTGTGTCCACAAGGTTGGGTCGAGTGGACCTTTGTGTTAGACAAAATTGGGGTGTTCAGGTCTGTGTTGCTACAGCATTCTACATGATAGTTACAGTGTGAGTACAATTACAACACTATACATAATAGTGTAGGTACAATAACTGCAGCACTGTATGATAGTGTGGGTACTATAATTACAGCACTGTATGATAGTGTGGATACAATAATTACAGCACTGTATGATAGTGTGGGCACAATAATTACAGCACTGTATGATAGTGTGGGCACAATAATTACAGCACTGTATGATAGTGTGGGTACTATAATTACAGCACTGTATGATAGTCTGGATACAATAATTACAGCACTGTATGATAGTGTGGGTACAATAATTACAGCACTGTATGATAGTGTGGATACAATAATTACAGCACTGTATGATAGTGTGGGCACAATAATTACAGCACTGTATGATAGTGTGGGCACAATAATTACAGCACTGTATGATAGTGTGGATACAATAATTACAGCACTGTATGATAGTGTGGATACAATAATTACAGCACTGTATGATAGTGTGGGCACAATAATTACAGCACTGTATGATAGTGTGGGCACAATAATTACAGCACTGTATGATAGTGTGGATACAATAATTACAGCACTGTATGATAGTGTGGATACAATAATTACAGCACTGTATGATAGTGTGGATACAATAATTACAGCACTGTATGATAGTGTGGATACAATAATTACAGCACTGTATGATAGTGTGGGCACAATAATTACAGCACTGTATGATAGTGTGGGCACAATAATTACAGCACTGTATGATAGTGTGGGCACAATAATTACAGCACTGTATGATAGTGTGGGTACTATAATTACAGCACTGTATGATAGTGTGGGCACAATAATTACAGCACTGTATGATAGTTTGGACACAATAATTACAGCACTGTATGATAGTGTGGATACAATAATTACAGCACTGTATGATAGTGTGGATACAATAATTACAGCACTGTATGATAGTGTGGATACAATAATTACAGCACTGTATGATAGTGTGGATACAATAATTACAGCACTGTATGATAGTGTGGATACAATAATTACAGCACTGTATGATAGTGTGGATACAATAATTACAGCACTGTATGATAGTGTGGATACAATAATTACAGCACTGTATGATAGTGTGGGTACAATAATTACAGCACTGTATGATAGTGTGGATACAATAATTACAGAACTGTATGATAGTTTGGACACAATAATTACAGCACTGTATGATAGTGTGGATACAATAATTACAGCACTGTATGATAGTGTGGGTACAATAATTACAGCACTGTATGATAGTGTGGGCACAATAACTACAGCACTGTATGATAGTGTGGGTACAATAATTACAGCACTGTATGATAGTGTGGGTACAATAATTACAGCACTGTATGATAGTGTGGGTACAATAATTACAGCACTGTATGATAGTGTGGGCACAATAACTACAGCACTGTATGATAGTGTGGGTACAATAATTACAGCACTGTATGATAGTTTGGACACAATAATTACAGCACTGTATGATAGTGTGGGTACAATAACTACAGCACTGTATGATAGTGTGGGCACAATAACTACAGCACTGTATGATAGTGTGGGCACAATAATTACAGCACTGTATGATAGTGTGGGTACAATAACTACAGCACTGTATGATAGTGTGGGTACAATAATTGCAGCACTGTATGATAGTGTGGGCACAATAACTACAGCACTGTATGATAGTGTGGGCACAATAATTACAGCACTGTATGATAGTGTGGGTACAATAACTACATCAGGCTTAATGACAATGTGGGTACAGTAACTACAGCACTGTAAATAAGTTATAGTGTGGGAAAAATATGTATCTGTTTCCATGTGATGTGCTGGCGATGTTGAGGGATTAAGGGGGAGTGGAATATGGAAAAGTGGAGTAATAACAGTTGGTGAAGGGGAGGGAGTAATATCAAGCGAGGTGGAATAATAGCAGACACTGAAAGAGTGAGTAGTATGGTCTGGGTAGGGGGAGTAATATCAATTAGAGAGGGGAGTATTATCAAGTGGAGAGGGGAGTATTATCAAGTGGAGAGGGGAGTAATATTAAGTGGATGATTAAGTAATGTCAATTGGAGAGGGGGAGCAATAGAGTTGGAGGGGTAGTAATATAAAATGGAGAGGGGGTAGTAATATCAAGTGGAGTGGGGGAGTAATATTAAGTGGACATGGGGAGTAATATCAAGTGGAGAGAGGGAGGAGTAATATTACGTGGACATGGGGAGTAATATCAAGTGGAGAGATGAGTAATATCAAGTAGAGAGAGGAGGAGTAATATCAAGTAGAGAGAAGTAATATCAAGTGGAGAGAAGGGGAGTAATATCAAGTGGAGAGATGGGAAGTAATATCAAGTGGAGAGATGGGGGTAATATCAAATGGAGAGAAGGGGAGTAATATGTGGAGAGAAGGGGAGTAATATCATGTGGAGAGAGTAGTAGTAATATCATGTGGAGAGAGTAGTAGTAATATCAAGTGGAGAGAGGGGGAGTAATATCAAGTGGAGAGATGGGGAGTAATATCAAGTGGAGAAAAGGGGAGTAATATCAAGTGGAGAGATGGGAAGTAATATCAAGTGGGGAGATGGGGAGTAATATCAAGTGGAGAGAAGGGGAGTAATATCAAGTGGAGAGAAGGGGAGTAATATCAAGTGGAGAGAAGGGGAGTAATATCAAGTGGAGAGAAGGGGAGTAATATCAAGTGGAGAGAAGGGGAGTAATATCAAGTGGAGAGAAGGGGAGTAATATCAAGTGGAGAGGGAATAATATCAAGTGGAGAGAGGGGGAGTAATATCAAGGGGAGAGAGGGGGGAGTAATATCAAGTGGAGATGGGGAGTAATATCATAGTGGGAGGGGAGTATTAGAGGGGGAGGGGGTGAAGATAAACAGGGGGTATGATTAATGGAGCCTCTAGGGAATGAGTGGCGCCTGGGGGCCCCTGGCCTTTCCTTGGGCCGCTCTCAAGTGTTCACGCTTCTTAAGTGGATCCCAGTCAGGTGCCCCAGACACCCCTCAACCCCAGCCCACATCTCTCAACCTCAGCCCCCACCTCTCAACTCCCGCCCCCCTCCCTTCAAACCCATCCCCATCCCATCAACCCCAGCCCCCACCTCTCAACCCCAGCCCCACCTGTCAACCCCAGCCCACCACCCCTCAACCCCAGCCCCTCTCCTCTAAACCCCAGCCCCCTCCCCTAAACCCCAGCCCCCACCTCTGAACCCTAGCCCACCACCCCTCAACCCTAGTCTCCACCTCTCAACCCCAGCCCACCACCCCTCAACCCCAGCCCCCCACCCCTCAACCCCAGCCCCCCACCCCTCCTCAGTTACCATCTTGTACAGTGGTGTTGCGGGAACGAGAGATGGGAGATTGTAGAGAAAGTATGATGTGCTGGACTGATTACATAGTCTTTACATCTCTACTGCTTCTGCTTCCTCCTCTGTACTCGACTGAAGAAGCCTACTGTGTAAGCGAAACGTTTCTTAATAAAATACCTAACTGTTGCACGTGTGTGTCATCATTAGTATGGGAAGGAAGAGTGGGAGTATGACGTTTAGGACAGGGCGTAAACACCTCATACATATACATACACATGTTTTCAGGGGAATCCTGCGCTTCTCAGTGCAGCTTGTTGGTCACTGATAATATTTTAGTTTGTCATGAGATTCCTTCTTTTAGGCTTCAGTACATGCTTTATAGTCACAGTGTGAGTACAGAGTTCAGTGGCTGTTGTGTTGCGACTACACCTCTTTGACTGTTTTATAGTTACCAGTAAGTGCCTGCAGACCTGAAGGATGTTTTCTGGGGTCAGTTCTATCGGTTCTTTGCTATTGCTTTGCTGCCATTTTTGTGGAGTGGGGCTGTATCCGTGGTTTTTAATGACTGTGGGATGAACCCCCATATCTAGGCTCCCTCTCAATAGACTGTGACGTGTGACAGAAGTTTCTTGGTTCTTGAAGAATATGGAATTGCACGAGCCTGGACCTGAGGCAGAGTTTATAGGTATGCTGTTAATCGGTTTTTTTTTCTAAATTGTGTGGTTAGTTATGTTGGAATGTTGGCAAGGTTTAAAGTCCCGTACATGATGAATTGGTTTGAATTGTCATCCTTCAATATGATTAACAGCTCGCTGAAGACAGAGTTATATTGAAACTTCAGTATTTCACCTATTTCTTTGGTATCATCAGTGTGTGTTCCATCTGTGAGCAAGGGCCCAATACTGGCTGGGTTTTTTTTTTATCTGGATTTGTCATATGGGAAGTATTTTGGATTTCTTTCTGTTTTATTAATTGCTTTTAGCTCTTGCTGTCCGTCCTGAATTCTCTACGATTCCCTTAATGTGAATTCAGTATCTTCCATTTCTCTAGCCAGTGCTTCATTCTGTATTTTAGATTCTAATCATAACTAAGCGCTAAACCCACAAGGGTCATACAGCGCTTTGTATTTCAGATAATACAGCACACGTGAGAAGTTCGGTAATTCTTCGTCGTCATCTGTAGAATGAGCGTCTCTTTCTTTAAAGTTTACATCTTCTGTTTTTTTCTTTTCCTCTGTGGCATGGGCCTTGAGCACACGCAATTAATCCTTTCAAGACATTAGTTGGGATATGTTATTTAACATGTGTTCCCAGCATGTTTCGTTAGGGACATGATATATTTGATCCCAGTTGATGTTCTTGTTAAAGTTGAATTTGGTGAAAACACTCTCATGACTGATAGCGTCTGGTGGTGAGGATCCGTGTGCCATGCAAGTCGGAACTTCCATGAGGTTGTGATTGCAATTTACTGTCATCGATACCGTGATATTTCGTATATAATCATTATTCGTTAATATAAGGTCAAAGGTATATATTTTTGATAGCTGGTCCTTGTACTGTTGGAAAGTTGCATTTGATGGTTTATATACTTTTTCATTTTTAACATATCAACCGTTTCCCATCGCGGCAGTGACAGCGAAAAAGAAGAAAAACTTTAATCATGATTCACTCTATCACTGTTTTGCCAGAGGCGTGTCGATACTACGGTTCAAAAACTGCAACATGTCTCCACCCTTCCTTCAGAGTGCAGACACTGTACTTCCCACCTCCAGGACTCGAGTCCAGCTAACCGGCTTTCCTGAATCCCTTCATAAATGTTTATGTACAGCCACAATAATTAGGTTTTGGTTCTCAGTTTTGTTGGGGACCCAAAACTTTAACTACATTTATGGTGGTATTGTTGGTAGAATTACCCACAATATGTTAGGTAAAAAGGACACAAGTACAACTAATGTGACATTTTATTGTGGCAACGTTTCGCTCTTCAGGAGCTTTATCAAGCTGTTACTAACAGTACATGGACACAGAAGGTATATATAGGCTAAGAGTGAGGTGTAGTACTTGTAGCAGTAGTAATACAATGTGGTAGAACAACCAACTAGCACACCAGTACAAGGTTATAAATGCTATTATTGGGTAACATATTTTTATGCTACCCAAAATAATAGCTGTAATATCTATCTAAACTATTTTTATGTTACCCAGTAATAGCATTTCTAACCTTGTACTGGTGTGCTAGTTGATTGTTCTACCACATTGTATTACTACTGCTACAAGTACTACACCTCACTCTTAGCCTATATATACCTTCTGTGTCCATGTACTGTTAGTAACAGCTTGATAAAACTCCTGGAGAGCGAAACGTTGCCACAATAAAATGTCACATTAGTTGTACTTGTGTCCTTTTTACCTAACAATTATTTATGGTGTTTAGCAACTGTGTGTAAATAAGCGACTCTTCGACCCACTGTTGCCACACTCCCTCTGTTGCCACACACCCTCCCTCTGTTGCCACACACCCTCCCTCTGTTGCCACACACCCTCCCTCTGTTGCCACACACCCTCTGTTGCCACACACCCTCCCTCTGTTGCCACACACCCTCCCTCTGTTGCCACACACCCTCCCTCTGTTGCCACCCTCCCTCTGTTGCCCCACACCCTCTGTTGCCACACACCCTCCCTCTGTTGCCACACACCCTCTGTTGCCACACACCCTCCCTCTGTTGCCACACACCCTCCCTCTGTTGCCACACACCCTCCCTCTGTTGCCACACACCCTCTGTTGCCACACACCCTCCGTCTGTTGCCACACACCCTCCCGCTGTTGCCACACACCCTCCGTCTGTTGCCACACACCCTCCCTTTGTTGCCACACACCCTCCATCTGTTGCCACACACCCTCCTTCTGTTGCCACACACCCTCCCTCTGTTGCCACACACCCTCCCTCTGTTGCCCCACACCCTCCCTCTGTTGCCCCACACCCTCCCTCTGTTGCCACACCCTCCCTCTGTTGCCCCACACCCTCCCTCTGTTGCCACACACCCTCCCTCTGTTGCCACACACCCTCTGTTGCCCCACACCCTCTGTTACCACACACCCTCCCTCTGTTGCCCCACACCCTCTGTTACCACACACCCTCCCTCTGTTGCCACACACCCTCCCTCTGTTGCCACACACCCTCCCTCTGTTGCCACACACCCTCTGTTGCCCCACACCCTCCCTCTGTTGCCTCACACCCTCCCTCTGTTGCCACACACCCTCCCCCTGTTACCCCACACCCTCTGTTGCCACACACCTTCCCTCTGTTACCCCACACCTTCCCTCTGTTGCCACACACCCTCCCTCTGTTGCCACACACCCTCCCTCTGTTGCCACACACCCTCCCTCTGTTGCCACACACCCTCCCTCTGTTGCCACACACCCTCCCTCTGTTGCCACACACCTTCCCTCTGTTGCCCCACACCCTCTGTTGCGCCACACCCTCCCTCTGTTGCCCCACACGCTCTGTTGCCACACACCCTCCCTCTGTTGCCACACACCCTCCCTCTGTTGCCACACACCCTCCCTCTGTTGCCCCATACCCTCTGTTGCCAAATACCCTCCCTCTGTTGCCACACACCCTCCCTCTGTTGCCCCACACCCTCTGTTGCCACACACCCTCCCTCTGTTGCCACACACCCTCCCTCTGTTGCCACACACCCTCTGTTGCCACACACCCTCCCTCTGTTGCCACACACCCTCCCTCTGTTGCCACACACCCTCTTGCCTCACACGCTCTATTGCCACACACCCTCTTGCCTCACACGCTCTGTTGCCACACACCCTCCCTCTGTTGCCACACACCCTCCCTCTGTTGCCACACACCCTCCCTCTGTTGCCCCACACCCTCTGTTGCCACACACCCTCCCTCTGTTGCCACACAGCCCTCTGTTGCCACACACCCTCCCTCTGTTGCCACTCACCCTCTGTTGCCACACACCCTCCCTCTGTTGCCACACACCCTCTGTTGCCACACACCCTCCCTCTGTTGCCACTCACCCTCTGTTGCCGTACACCCTCCCTCTGTTGCCACACACCCTCCCTCTGTTGCCCCACACCCTCCTTCTGTTGCCCCACACCCTCGGTTTCCCCACACCCTCCCTCTGTTGCCACACACCTTCCCTTTGTTGCCACACACCCTCCCTCTGTTGCTACACACCTTCCCTCTGTTGCCACACACCCTCCCTCTGTTGCCACACACCCTCCCTCTGTTGCCACACACCCTCTGTTGCCACACACCCTCTGTTGCCACACACCCTCTGTTGCCACACACCCTCCCTCTGTTGCCACTCACCCTCTGTTGCCGTACACCCTCCCTCTGTTGCCACACACCCTCCCTCTGTTGCCCCACACCCTCCTTCTGTTGCCCCACACCCTCCCTCGGTTCCCCCACACCCTCTGTTGCTACACACCTTCCCTTTGTTGCCACACACCCTCCCTCTGTTGCCACACACCCTCCCTCTGTTGCCACACACCCTCCCTCTGTTGCCACACACCCTCCCTCTGTTGCTACACACCTTCCCTCTGTTGCCTGTTTTTTCCGGTCGCATTTAATTAAGTCGTACTGATATATACATGTTTGGTTGGGAAAGTGGTCACTTGCGTGGGTGTTTGCGGAACAACAGACATTACCTTTAACTTCCTGTTTTAAAGTTACCCCAAGTGTCAACACCTCGGTGGATGTTTAGTTTTTTTTGTATACTTAACAATAGTTTTATTAGTATAGGGTTTAATAGTGCCGTATTAACCTCGTATAGTTGTCATGGTGTATAGAGTGCTGTATGAGTATATTGTGAGTGTATGCTGCCATGGTGTATATAGATCAGTAAATGAACTTTGTGACTCACAGCTCTGTCTATACTGTCACCTCGCCTCCGGATCACCCCTTCATCCCACAACCTCCCCACCCATCACCCCTTTCATTCTACCTCCCCAGCTATTACTCCTCCTCACCTGGCACTTCACAGTCTGGTGCAGCATGAGGCAGAGAATTTGTGGGGGGGGGGGGATGCGTGCACTGCAACAAGACACATTGGGTATTGTTGCCGAGGCGTGCAGAATGGTTGGCAGGTGGGGGCCGCTTCACCACCCACCGGTTGGCAGGTGGGGGTCGCCCCACCACCCACCACCCCGTCACCACCACACTAACATATCACCAGCTAATGTTTTCACGCAGAGATTGTCTGACCACCAGAACCACTTTGTTTAATGTTAAATCTTGCCCCTCCTCCCCCCCTTCTCTCTCTCCCTCTCTCTCTCTCTCCCTCCCTCTCTCTCTCTCTCTCTCTCTCTCTCTCTCTCTCTCTCTCTCTCTCTCTCTCCCTCTCCCTCCCTCTCTCTCTCTCCTCTCTCCTCTCCTCTCTCTCTCTCCTCTCTCCTCTCCTCTCTGTCCTCTCCTCTCTGTCCTCTCCTCTCTGTCCTCTCCTCTCTGTCCTCTCTCCCTCTCTCTCTCTCGCTCTCTCTCTCTCCCTCCCTCTCTCCCTCTCCCTCCCTCTCTCTCTCTCCTCTCTCCTCTCCTCTCTGTCCTCTCCTCTGTCCTCTCCTCTCTGTCCTCTCTCTCTCTCTCTCTCTCTCTCTCTCTCTCTCTCTCTCTCTCTCTCTCTCTCTCTCTCTCTCTCACACACACACACACACACACACACACACACACACACACACACACACACACACACACACACACACACACACACACACAGACTTCTGGAAAGTCAGATTAATTCCACTTGAAATATTAGAGAGGCATTAAGAGGCAGACACCGAGCATCATCACTGACCACACTAAAGGTCTGTCAGGGTGATATGAGAGGCTGCATAAGATCTCCAGGATATTAATACAGTTCTAGGCTTACGAGACCTGGGCAGAGCAGCGGTCTCCAGCAACGTCCTAATATTTCATTACCTAAAATTTCATTGCACCTCACTCTAAGCTTATATATACACCCTCTGTCCATGTATTGTTTGTAACGGCTTGACAAAGCTCCTGGAGAGCGAAACGTTGCCACAGTAAAATGTCACATTAGTTGCACTTGTGTCCTTTTACTTTACATAACGTCCTAATTGTCATACTGAAGCTCTGAAGCCTCTCTGCTCTACCTAAAGTCAGTGCCGGATCAGCCGGGCTGTGGCTCGTACGTTGGACTGCGCGCGGCCAGCAGTAACAGCCTAGTTGATCAGGCCCTGATCCATCGGGAGGCCTGGTCATGGACCGGGCCGCGGGGGCGTTGATCCCCGGAATAACCTCCAGGTAACCTCCCATATATGTATGGAATGGAGGAATAAGCGCCATTATTCAAGACAGTATTACTGCTACCTTATATACACCTGTATATTATTGTATGCGCACGAGTCCGTCAAACTGCATAAATAAGTTTTGGTCACAGTGACATGTATGTTTGTACAAGTGTATAACGCATGGAGAGAACCGGCTATAGATTCTCTAAGTAATACACGTCTACGATGCAGCCTGAACATTGGCAAGATGGAGGGAGGGGACGGGAAGAGGGCAGATGAGTGGGCGAAAAGAGGCTAAAGGTGAGAGGAGAGGTGTGGAGAAGGTTGGTAATCTCATTGTTTCCTTCACAGCTGCTTGGTAATAGGCGAGTATGGTGTGGCCATCGTTTGGACCACGAGTTAAGACCTACAATACACCTCTTGAAGCGCGCGCGCTCAACGTAATTGACTAATGAACCATCTCGGACCTGGAATGTTTTTGTGCGCGTTTTTATTTCTCCACAGAAAATAGCGTGAAACATAACAGGTTCTTCACTGTTGATGTGTTCTTACTTTCCTGGTCCTTGATAGTGGTCTGGTTTGGTAGTTGATAGTCTTACGTTGTAGTCTTTGTTAGTCTGTTGTCTAACAGTAGTAATGTAATAATAGTGTTCCACAGTGGCTTCTACTTTGATATTTAATTGTGGTTTCAACTGTATGTATATTTTTGTACACTGATGGAGACGTTGGAGTTAAGCACAGCTTCAAGGCTGCGTGACTGACCACCTCACTACTACTGCTTCAAGGCTGCGTGACTGACCACCTCACTACTACTGCTTCAAGGCTGTGTGACTGACAACCTCACTACTACTGCTTCAAGGCTGCGTGACTGACCACCTCACTACTACTGCTTCAAGGCTGCGTGACTGACCACCTCACTACTACTGCTTCAAGGCTGTGTGACTGTCCACCTCACTACTACTGCTTCAAGGCTGCGTGACTGACCACCTCACTACTACTGCTTCAAGGCTGTGTGACTGACCACCTCACTACTACTGCTTCAAGGCTGCGTGACTGACCACCTCACTACTACTGCTTCAAGGCTGCGTGACTGACCACCTCACTACTACTGCTTCAACTGCGTGACTGTCCACCTCACTACTACTGCTTCAAGGCTGCGTGACTGACCACCTCACTACTACTGCTTCAAGGCTGCGTGACTGACCACCTCACTACTACTGCTTCAAGGCTGCGTGACTGACCACCTCACTACTACTGCTTCAAGGCTGCGTGACTGACCACCTCACTACTACTGCTTCAAGGCTGCGTGACTGACCACCTCACTACTACTGCTTCAAGGCTGCGTGACTGACCACCTCACTACTACTGCTTCAAGGCTGCGTGACTGACCACCTCACTACTACTGCTTCAAGGCTGCGTGACTGACCACCTCACTACTACTGCTTCAAGGCTGCGTGACTGACAACCTCACTACTACTGCTTCAAGGCTGCGTGACTGACCACCTCACTACTACTGCTTCAAGGCTGCGTGACTGACCACCTCACTACTACTGCTTCAAGGCTGCGTGACTGACCACCTCACTACTACTGCTTCAAGGCTGTGTGACTGACCACCTCACTACTACTGCTTCAAGGCTGCGTGACTGTCCACCTCACTACTACTGCTTCAAGGCTGCGTGACTGTCCACCTCACTACTACTGCTTCAAGGCTGCGTGACTGACCACCTCACTACTACTGCTTCAAGGCTGCGTGACTGTCCACCTCACTACTACTGCTTCAAGGCTGCGTGACTGTCCACCTCACTACTACTGCTTCAAGGCTGTGTGACTGTCCACCTCACTACTACTGCTTCAAGGCTGCGTGACTGACCACCTCACTACTACTGCTTCAAGGCTGTGTGACTGTCCACCTCACTACTACTGCTTCAAGGCTGCGTGACTGTCCACCTCACTACTACTGCTTCAAGGCTGCGTGACTGTCCACCTCACTACTACTGCTTCAAGGCTGCGTGACTGTCCACCTCACTACTACTGCTTCAAGGCTGCGTGACTGACCACCTCACTACTACTGCTTCAAGGCTGTGTGACTGTCCACCTCACTACTACTGCTTCAAGGCTGCGTGACTGTCCACCTCACTACTACTGCTTCAAGGCTGCGTGACTGTCCACCTCACTACTACTGCTTCAAGGCTGCGTGACTGACCACCTCACTACTACTGCTTCAAGGCTGCGTGACTGTCCACCTCACTACTACTGCTTCAAGGCTGTGTGACTGTCCACCTCACTACTACTGCTTCAAGGCTGCGTGACTGTCCACCTCACTACTACTGCTTCAAGGCTGCGTGACTGTCCACCTCACTACTACTGCTTCAAGGCTGTGTGACTGACCACCTCACTACTACTGCTTCAAGGCTGCGTGACTGACCACCTCACTACTACTGCTTCAAGGCTGCGTGACTGTCCACCTCACTACTACTGCTTCAAGGCTGTGTGACTGTCCACCTCACTACTACTGCTTCAAGGCTGTGTGACTGACCACCTCACTACTACTGCTTCAAGGCTGCGTGACTGACCACCTCACTACTACTGCTTCAAGGCTGTGTGACTGTCCACCTCACTACTACTGCTTCAAGGCTGCGTGACTGTCCACCTCACTATTACTGCTTCAAGGCTGCGTGACTGTCCACCTCACTACTACTGCTTCAAGGCTGCGTGACTGACCACCTCACTACTACTGCTTCAAGGCTGCGTGACTGACCACCTCACTACTACTGCTTCAAGGCTGCGTGACTGACCACCTCACTACTACTGCTTCAAGGCTGCGTGACTGACCACCTCACTACTACTGCTTCAAGGCTGCGTGACTGACCACCTCACTACTACTGCTTCAAGGCTGCGTGACTGACCACCTCACTACTACTGCTTCAAGGCTGCGTGACTGTCCACCTCACTACTACTGCTTCAAGGCTGCGTGACTGACCACCTCACTACTACTGCTTCAAGGCTGCGTGACTGACCACCTCACTACTACTGCTTCAAGGCTGCGTGACTGACCACCTCACTACTACTGCTTCAAGGCTGCGTGACTGACCACCTCACTACTACTGCTTCAAGGCTGCGTGACTGACCACCTCACTACTACTGCTTCAAGGCTGCGTGACTGTCCACCTCACTACTACTGCTTCAAGGCTGCGTGACTGACCACCTCACTACTACTGCTTCAAGGCTGCGTGACTGACCACCTCACTACTACTGCTTCAAGGCTGTGTGACTGATTAGATCATATTTATCTCTGCTTCTGCTATCTCTAATTTTAGTCACCTCTACAATTAACTGAAAAAGCCTACTGCGTTGGCGAAACGTTTCTGCAAACATACTAAAGTGATGCACATGTGCCTTTTTCATCGTTTTAAGTATAACTCGCTCTTGTTGCGTTGGTTTGCTTCTCAACAGGCGTTTGATCTGGTCTGACGTTCAATAATGTTCTACTCTGATGAGAAGCTGGAATGTGGATGTACCCTGAGAGACGCTACTGAGGTCCTCTAGTGAGCAGTACTGTGGTCCTGCCTTGTCTTTGAGTATCGAGAAGCCGCAACAATCACATGTTATGCCGTCTCTCCTCCACGGGTCCCCACATGGACTGTTGCTCATCTCCGGGAGGGGGGTGCTCCTCGTCAGAGAGGGGGATAAGGGGAGGGTGCAAACATGTTTCTTCCCTAAGGGGGCTGTACCATGTAACAACCTATGTTATACTTCCCCAAGGATGTCATAATGAACTATGTCCCATAACCTTTATTTTGCCTCGAAGAATGCAAGTCCCCCAGAGTGTGTTGAGCACTCACACTATCGTGTTCAGTGAGAGTAGTCACAGGTACTGATATTAAAGGTGCTGTTATTAAAGGTACTGATATCACAGGTGCTGTTATTAAAGGTGCTGATGTCACAGGTGCTGTTATTAAAGGTGCTGATATCACAGGAGCTGTTATTAAAGGTGCTGTTATTAAAGGTGCTGATATCACAGGTGCTGTTATTAAAGGTGCTGATGTCACAGGTGCTGTTATTAAAGGTGCTGATGTCACAGGTGCTGTTATTAAAGGTACTGTTATCAGAGGTGCTGTTATTAAAGGTACTGTTATCAGAGGTGCTGTTGTTAAAGGTGCTGTTATTAAAAGTACTGTTATCAGAGGTACTGTTATCAGAGGTGCTGTTATTAAAGGTACTGTTATCAGAGGTGCTGTTATTAAAGGTACTGTTATCAGAGGTGCTGTTATTAAAGGTACTGTTATCAGAGGTGCTGTTATTAAAGGTACTGTTATCAGAGGTGCTGTTATTAAAGGTACTGTTACCAGAGGTGCTGTTATTAAAGGTACTGTTATCAGTGGTGCTGTTATTAAAGGTACCGTTATCAGAGGTGTTATTAAAGGTACTGTTATTCAGTGGTGCTGTTATTAAAGGTACTGTTATCAGAGGTGCTGTTATTAAAGGTGCTGTTATTAAAGGTACTGTTACCAGAGGTACTGTTATCAGTGCTTTTATTAAAGGTACTGTTATCAGAGGTGCTGTTACTAAAGGTACTGTTATCAGAGGTGCTGTTATTAAAGGTACTGTTATCAGAGGTTGTTATTAAAGGTGCTGTTATTAAAGGTACTGTTATCAGAGGTGCTGTCATTAAAGGTACTGTTATCAGTGGTGTTATTAAAGGTACTGTTATCAGAGGTGCTGTTATTAAAGGTACTGTTATCAGAGGTGCTGTTATTAAAGGTGCTGTTATTAAAGGTACTGTTATCAGAGGTGCTGTTATTAAAGGTACTGTTATCAGAGGTGCTGTTATTAAAGGTACTGTTATCAGAGGTGCTGTTATTAAAGGTGCTATTATTAAATGTACTGTTATCAATGGTGCTGTTATTAAAGGTACTGTTATCACTGGTGCTGTTATTAAAGGTACTGTTATCAGTGGTGCTGTTATTAAAGGTGCTGTTATTAAAGGTACTGTTATTAAAGGTGCTGTTATTAAAGGTACTGTTATCAGTGGTGCTGTTATTAAAGGTACTGTTATTAGAGGTGCTGTTATTAAAGGTACTGTTACCAGTGGTGCTGTTATTAAAGGTACTGTTATCAGAGGTGCTGTTATTAAAGGTACTGTTATCAGTGGTGCTGTTATCAAAGGTACTGTTATCAGAGGTGCTGTTATTAAAGGTGCTATTATTAAAGGTACTGTTATCAGAGGTGCTGTTATTAAAAGTACTGTTATCAGTGGTGCTGTTATTAAAGGTGCTGTTATTAAAGGTACTGTTATCAGTGGTTCTGTTATTAAAGGTGCTGTTATTAAAGGTACTGTTTTCCAGTGGTGCTGTTATTAAAGGTGCTGATGTCAGAGGTGCTGTTATTAAAGGTGCTGATGTAAGAGGTGCTGTTATTAAAGATACTGTTATCAGAGGTGCTGTTATTAAAGGTGCTGATATCAGAGGTGCTGTTATTAAAGGTGCTGATGTCACAGGTGTTATGAGAGGTGCTGTTATCAGAGGTGCTGTTATCAGAGGTGCTGTTATCAGAGGTGTTATCAGAGGTGCTGTTATTAAAGGTACTGTTATCAGTGGTGCTGTTATTAAAGGTGCTGTTATTAAAGGTACTGTTATCAGTGGTGCTGTTATTAAAGGTGCTGTTATTAAAGGTACTGTTATCAGTGGTGCTGTTATTAAAGGTACTGTTATCAGTGGTGCTGTTATTAAAGGTACTGTTATCAGTGGTGCTGTTATTAAAGGTACTGTTATCAGTGGTGCTGTTATTAAAGGTACTGCTATGAGAGGTGTTATGAGAGGTGTTATCAGAGGTGTTATCAGAGGTGTTATCAGAGGTGTTATCAGAGGTGTTACCAGAGGTGCTCTTATTAAAGGTACTGTTATCAGAGGTGTTATCAGAGGTGCTGTTATTAAAGGTACTGTTATCAGAGGTGTTATTAAAGGTACTGTTATCAGAGGTGCTGTTATTAAAGGTACTGTTATCAGAGGTGCTGTTATTAAAGGTACTGTTATCAGAGGTGCTGTTATTGAAGGTACTTTTATCAGAGGTGCTGTTATTATAGGTACTGTTATCAGAGGTGCTGTTATTAAAGGTACTGTTATCAGAGATGCTGTTATTAAAGGTACTGTTATCAGTGGTGCTGTTATTAAAGGGACTGTTATCAGAGGTGCTGTTATTAAAGGTACTGTTATCAGTGGTGCTGTTATGAAAGGTGCTGTTATCAGAGGTGCTGTTATTAAAGGTGCTGTTATTAAAGGTGTGTTATTAAAGGTACTGTTATTAAAGGTGCTGTTATTAAAGGTGCTGTTATTAAAGGTACTGTTATCAGAGGTGCTGTTATCAAAGGTACTGTTATCAGAGGTGCTGTTCTTAAAGGTGCTGTTCTTAAAGGTGCTGTTATTAAAGGTGCTGTTATTAAAGGTACTGTTATCAGAGGTGCTGTTATTAAAGGTACTGTTATCAGTGGTGCTGTTATTCAAGGTGCTGATATCAGATGTGCTTTTATTAAAGGTGCTGTTATTAAAGGTACTGTTATCAGTGGTGCTGTTATTAAAGGTGCTGTTATTAAAGGTACTGTTTTCCAGTGGTGCTGTTATTAAAGGTGCTGATGTCAAAGGTGATGTTATTAAAGATGCTGATGTCAGAGGTGCTGTTATTAAAGGTACTGTTATCAGAGGTGCTGTTATTAAAGGTGCTGATGTCACAGGTGTTGTATTAAAGGTGCTGTTATTAAAGGTACTGTTATCAGAGGTGCTGTTATTAAAGGTACTGTTATCAGTGGTGCTGTTATTAGAGGTACTGTTATCAGTGGTGCTGTTATTAAAGGTACTGTTATCAGAGGTGCTGTTATTAAAGGTACTGTTATTAAAGGTACTGTTATCAGTGGTGCTGTTATTAAAGGTACTGTTATTAAAGGTGCTGTTATTAAAGGTACTGTTATCAGTGGTGCTGTTATTAAAGGTACTGTTATCAGAGGTGCTGTTATTAAAGGTACTGTTATCAGAGGTGCTGTTATTAAAGTTGCTGTTATTAAAGGTACTGTTATCAGAGGTACTGTTATCAGAGGTGCTGTTATTAAAGGTACTGTTATCAGAGGTGCTGTTATTAAAGGTACTGTTATCAGAGGTTCTGTTATTAAAGGTACTGTTATCAGAGGTGCTGTTATTAAAGGTACTGTTATCAGAGGTGCTGTTATTAAAGGTACTGTTATCAGAGGTGCTCTTATTAAAGGTACTGTTATCAGAGGTGCTGTTATTAAACGTACTGTTATCAGTGGTGCTGTTATTAAAGGTACTGTTATCAGAGGTGCTGTTATTAAATGTACTGTTATCAGAGTTGCTGTTATTAAAGGTACTGTTATCAGTAGTGTTATTAAAGGTACTGTTATCAGAGGTGCTGTTACTAAAGGTGCTGTTATTAAAGGTACTGTTATTAAAGGTGCTGTCATTAAAGGTACTGTTATCAGTGGTGCTGTTATTAAAGGTGCTGTTATTAAAGGTACTGTTATCAGAGGTGCTGTTATTAAAGGTACTGTTATCAGTGGTGCTGTTATTAAAGGTACTGTTATCAGTGGTGCTGTTATTAAAGGTACTGTTATCAGTGGTGCTGTTATTAAAGGTGCTGTTATTAAGGGTACTGTTATTAAAGGTGCTGTTATTAAAGGTGCTGTTATTAAAGGTACTGTTATCAGTGGTGCTGTTATTAAAGGTACTGTTATCAGAGGTGCTGTTATTAAAGGTACTGTTATCAGTGGTGCTGTTATCAAAGGTGCTGTTATCAGAGGTGCTGTTATTAAAGGTACTTTTATCAGAGGTGCTGTTATTAAAGGTACTGTTATCAAAGGTGCTGTTATCAAAGGTACTGTTATCAGAGGTGCTGTTATTAAAGGTACTGTTATCAGTGGTGCTGTTAATAAAGGTACTGTTATCAGTGGTGCTGTTATTAAAGGTGCTGATATCAGAGGTGCTGTTATTAAAGGTACTGTTATCAGTGGTGCTGTTATTAAAGGTACTGTTTTCCAGTGGTGCTGTTATTAAAGGTGCTGATGTCAGAGGTGCTGTTATTAAAGGTGCTGATGTCAGAGGTGCTGTTATTAAAGGTACTGTTATCAGTGGTGCTGTTATTTAAGGTGCTGATGTCAGAGGTGCTGTTATTAAAGGTGCTGATGTCACAGGTGTTGTTATTAAAGGTGCTGTTATTAAAGGCACTGTTATCAGAGGTGCTGTTATTAAAGGTGCTGTTATTAAAGGTACTGTTTTCCAGTGGTGCTGTTATTAAAGGTGCTGATATCAGAGGTGCTGTTATTAAAGGTGCTGATGTCACAGGTGCTGATGTCACAGGTGCTGATATCAGAGGTGCTGTTGTTAAAGGTACTGTTATTAAAGGTACTGTTATCAGTGGTGCTGTTATTAAAGGTCTGTTATCAGTGGTGCTGTTATTAAAGGTACTGTTATCAGTGGTGCTGTTATTAAAGGTACTGTTATGAGAGGTGTTATGAGAGGTGTTATCAGAGGTGTTATCAGAGGTGCTGTTATCAGAGGTGTTATCAGAGGTGTTATCAGAGGTGTTATCAGAGGTGTTACCAGAGGTGCTGTTATTAAAGGTACTGTTATCAGAGGTGTTATTAATGGTACTGTTATCAGAGGTGCTGTTATTAAAGGTACTCTTATCAGAGGTGCTGTTATCAGAGGTGTTATCATAGGTGCTGTTATCAGAGGTGTTGTTATCAGAGGTGCTGTTATCAGAGGTGCTGTTATCAGTGTTATCAGAGGTGTTATCAGAGGTATTATTAGAGGTGTTATCAGAGGTGCTGTTATCAGAGGTGCTGTTATCAGAGGTGTTATCAGAGGTGTTATCAGAGGTGCTGTTATCAGAGGTTTTATCAGAGGTGTTATCATAGGTGTTATGATAGGTGTTATCAGAGGTGTTATCAGAGGTGGTGTTATCAGAGGTGTTATCAGAGGTGGTGTTATCAGAGGTGTTATCAGAGGTGGTGTTATCAGAGGTGTTATCAGAGGTTGTGTTATCAGAGGTGTTATCAGAGGTGTTATCAGAGGTGCTGTTATCAGAGGTGGTTATCAGAGGTGTTATCAGAGGTGTTATCAGAGGTGCTGTTATCAGAGGTGTTATCAGAGGTGCTGTTATCAGAGGTGTTATCAGAGGTGTTATCGGATGTGCTGTTATCAGAGGTGTTATCAGAGGTGTTATCAGAGGTGTTATCAGAGGTGCTGTTATCAGAGGTGTTATCAGAGGTGTTATCAGAGGTGTTATCAGAGGTGTTATCAGAGGTGTTGCTGCTGGTAGAACACCTTTACCAATACATTTGTTAATTACCACTGAGTGTAGTTATATTGTTTCTGGCATTTTTGTTACGGGGCTTTTTAATTCCTATTTGTTTCTTGTTTTTTTAACCGATGTAGAATATTTTAACCTAGAGCGTGTGTGTGTGTGTGTGTGTGTGTGTGTGTGTGTGTGTGTGTGTGTGTGTGTGTGCGTGTGTGTGTGCGCGCGCGGGTGTGTGCGTGTGTGTGTGTGCGCGCGCGTGTATTTACTCACCTAATTGTTGTTGTACGGGTAGATTCCTAGCTCCTGGCCCTGCCTTCTCACTGGTCGCTACTAGGTCCACTCTTTCTATTCTCCATGAGTTTTATCATTCCTATTCTTAAAGTTATGTATGAATTTTGCCTCCACTACATCACTCTCCAGACTATTCCACCTCCTGACAGCTCTTACTGAGAAATACTTCCCATAAAATACGTTCTAAAGGAATAACTGGGAAAGTGGGGAGATGGATCTTCAACTTCCTAACAAATCGAACACAAAGAGTAGTGGTCAACAGAGTTAAATCGGAGGCTGCTATAGTGAAGAGCTCTGTTCCACAAGGCACAGTACTCGCCCCCATCTTATTCCTTATCCTCATATCAGACATAGACAGAGATATACACCACAGCACCGTATCATCCTTTGCGGATGATACTAGGATCTGCATGAGGCTGTCATCTGCTGAGGACGCGGTTAACCTCCAAGAAGATATAAACAAAGTTTTCCAGTGGGCAACGGTAAACAATATGATGTTCAATGAGGACAAATTCCAACTACTCCGTTATGGAAAACTGGAGGAGATAATAACTAGAACAGAGTATACTACTGACTCCGGCCATACAATAGAGCGGAAAAATAATGTAAGGGACCTGGGAGTAGTAATGTCTGAGGATCTCACTTTCAAGGATCACAACAGTGCCACGATCGCACGTGCAAAGAAAATGATAGGATGGATAATGAGAACTTTCAAAACGAGAGATGCTAAGCCCATGATCCTTTTCAAATCACTTGTTCTCTCTAGGCTGGAATACTGCTGTACATTAACATCTCCATTCAAAGCAGGTGAAATCGCAGATGTAGAGAGTGTACAGAGATCCTTTACTGCACGTATAAGTTCTGTCAAGCACCTTAACTACTGGGAACGCTTGGAAGCACTTGACTTGTACTCGTTGGAACGCAGGAGGGAGAGATATATCATAATCTACACTTGGAAAATCTTGGAAGGAATGGTCCCAAATCTGCACACAGAAATTACTCCCTTCGAAAGTAAAAGACTGGGCAGGCGATGCAAAATGCCCCCAATAAAAAGTAGGGGCGCCATTGGTACACTAAGGGAAAACACCATAAGTGTCCGGGGCCCAAAACTGTTTAACAGCCTCCCATCAAGCATTAGGGGAATTGCCAATAAACCCCTGGCTGCCTTCAAGAGAGAACTGGACAGATACCTAAAGTCAGTGCCGGATCAGCCGGGCTGTGGCTCGTACGTTGGACTGCGTGCGGCCAGCAGTAACAGCCTAGTTGATCAGGCCCTGATCCATCGGGAGGCCTGGTCATGGACCGGGCCGCGCGGGCGTTGATCCCCGGAATAACCTCCAGGTAACATCCCTGTGGCCCATAGGAGTCTTCAACTTCTCTATCCACCTTGTCAATTCCTCTCAGTATTTTATATGTCGCTATCATATCCCCCCTCTCTCCTGTTTTCCAGTGTCGTGAGGTCGATTTCCCTTAACCTCTCCTAGTAGGACCCTTAGCTTCGGGACTAATCTCGTTGCAAACCTTTGCGCTTTCTCTTATTTCTTTACGCGTTTGGCCAGGTGTTGATTCCAAACTGGTGCTGCATTCTCCAGTATGGACCTGACGTACATAGTGTGCAGGGTCCTGAACGATTCCTTACTGAGTTATTTGGTTGATGTGCGCCTCAGGAGATGTCTCACCCCAAGATCCTTTTCCTTGAGTGACGTTTGCAGCCTTTGTCCCTCTAGGCAGTACTCCGTCTGCGGTCTTCTTTGTCCTTCGCCGATCTTCATGACTTTACACTTGGTGGGGTTAAACTCAAGGAGCCAGTTGCTGGACCAGGCTTGTAGCCTGTCCAGTGTGTGTGTGTGTGTGTGTGTGTGTGTGTGTGTGTGTGTGTGTGTGATTTTAAAAATAAATTTGATACCATTACATAATGTACATAATAAGGGCAAGTTCTTCTGCCCCCCAGGACGTAAGCCTCGCCCTGGGGAGTCCTGGTGCCCGGTGTGTGGAGTGACGCTACGTACTGGGGAAGTGGATGCCCATCTCACCCACGAGCTGGACAAGCTCATCCGCCTTCCTCAGACCCGCCCACTCTCCCAGCGCACGCCCACACCCACCACCTCCACGCCCATCACCAGCAGCAGCACCACTTCCGTCACCAGCGTCGCCGCCTCCGTCAGCTCGCCCCTCAGCCCACACCCAGGGCACGCCCGCGCCCGCGACCCCGGCTGGGATGTGAGTACCACGCCTTTATTCTCTTCCTATGCTTGTGCCATAACCACCTTTATCTTACCACCACCATTAATACCACCAACGTTAATATTTCCACCACAATATTACCACCAACATTGCTACCACAACTAATACCACCACTTATAATGTCACTATTAGTACTACTGCTACCACTAATATTGCCACAGCTAACACTCCATCAAAACTAATACTACCCCTACCATTAATACCACAGTACCCCCACCATTAATACCACAGTACCCCCACCATTAATACCATGGCCAATACCTCTAATAATACCACCACAACTATTACTTCCACTACCCTAATACCAAAACTACTAACATCACCACTGCTCCAGTAATACCACCACCTCCTCCCCTACCACCACCAATACCACCACTACTAACGCCACCACTAATACCACCACTACACCACTAATACCACCACTACTAACACCGCCACTCCATCACTGATACCACGACCACCTCCCATATTACCACCACTGCTACCACCCTGCCAGCACTTACATCACCACCACCAAAGCCTTATTACATCGTGGCATGGTAAAGAGTGGTTAAGATGGGTTGTAAAGTCGCCTAAATTGTTTTTTCTCCACTTGTCTGCATGTAAATGTGAGGCAGGGAGGGAGCCACCCCCTCCCCCCACTCCCTTCATTTTAAGTTTTTACCTTTGTGAGTGTTTCTGTCAGTCACTAGTGCTAAGTCTTACCTTTGTGAGTGTTTCTGTCAGTCACTAGTGCTAAGTCTTACCTTTGTGAGTGTTTCTGTCAGTCATTAGTGCTAAGTCTTACCTTTGTGAGTGTTTCTGTTAGTCACTAGTGCTAAGTCTTACCTTTGTGAGTGTTTCTGTTAGTCACTAGTGCTAAGTCTTACCTTTGTGAGTGTTTCTGTCAGTCACTAGTGCTAAGTCTTACCTTTGTGAGTGTTTCTGTCAGTCACTAGTGCTAAGTCTTACCTTTGTGAGTGTTTCTGTCAGTCATTAGTGCTAAGTCTTACCTTTGTGAGTGTTTCTGTTAGTCACTAGTGCTAAGTCTTACCTTTGTGAGTGTTTCTGTTAGTCACTAGTGCTAAGTCTTACCTTTGTGAGTGTTTCTGTCAGTCACTAGTGCTAAGTCTTACCTTTGTGAGTGTTTCTGTCAGTCATTAGTGCTAAGTCTTACCTTTGTGAGTGTTTCTGTTAGTCACTAGTGCTAAGTCTTACCTTTGTGAGTGTTTCTGTCAGTCACTAGTGCTAAGTCTTACCTTTGTGAGTGTTTCTGTTAGTCACTAGTGCTAAGTCTTACCTTTGTGAGTGTTTCTGTCAGTCACTAGTGCTAAGTCTTACCTTTGTGAGTGTTTCTGTCAGTCACTAGTGCTAAGTCTTACCTTTGTGAGTGTTTCTGTCAGTCACTAGTGCTAAGTCTTACCTTTGTGAGTGTTTCTGTCAGTCACTAGTGCTAAGTCTTGCCTTTGTGAGTGTTTCTGTCAGTCACTAGTGCTAAGTCTTACCTTTGTGAGTGTTTGTCAGTCACTAGTGCTAAGTCTTGCCTTTGTGAGTGTTTCTGTCAGTCACTAGTGCTAAGTCTTACCTTTGTGAGTGTTTGTCAGTTACTAGTGCTAAGTCTTACCTTTGTGAGTGTTTCTGTCAGTCACTAGTGCTAAGTCTTACCTTTGTGAGTGTTTCTGTCAGTTACTAGTGCTAAGTCTTACCTTTGTGAGTGTTTCTGTCAGTCACTAGTGCTAAGTCTTACCTTTGTGAGTGTTTCTGTCAGTCACTAGTGCTAAGTCTTACCTTTGTGAGTGTTTCTGTCAGTCACTAGTGCTAAGTCTTACCTTTGTGAGTGTTTCTGTCAGTTACTAGTGCTAAGTCTTACCTTTGTGAGTGTTTCTGTCAGTCACTAGTGCTAAGTCTTACCTTTGTGAGTGTTTCTGTCAGTCACTAGTGCTAAGTCTTACCTTTGTGAGTGTTTCTGTCAGTCACTAGTGCTAAGTCTTACCTTTGTGAGAGTTTCTGTCAGTCACTAGTGCTAAGTCTTACCTTTGTGAGTGTTTCTGTCAGTCACTAGTGCTAAGTCTTACCTTTGTGAGTGCGTCCGTTCGTTGTTAGTCTTAAGTGCCTCACTCTAGTATCAACAGTGTACACACACTAATCTCTCGTATATTTCCTAACGTTTGTGTGAGGAGTTCCTTGGACGTGTGGTGACACGACTTTTGATCTGCCCGGATAACGGGGGAGAAGGGGAAAGGGTGAACATCAAGAGAAAAATCAATGGTTTACCTGGAGAGGGTTTCGGGGGTCAACGCCCCCGCGACCCGGTCTAAGACCAGGCCTCATGGTGGATCAGGGTCTGGTCAACCAGGCTGTTACTGCTGGCCGCACGCAAGCTGACGTACGAACCACAGCCGTGGTACAAGATGTCAAGTTGAGAATTAGTAAATATGGCCAAACGTGCTCCTGTTAGCTTTTTTTAGGATCTAGTTCCTGGGCGTTTTGTGCGTCCACAAGTGCTTGTAGTACCGTCCATAGGGTGAATATGAGGTGTACAGTAACCTAAAAATTTCGGCGGGTAAATCTAACATATCTTCTTTCACTGGAATACATCGAAGTATTGTGTAAATGTATGTACGTAAACATAGATACACCAGGTGATGGGAGCGTGGAACAAGTGTTTAGCTGGATGTCAGGAGACGAGCCCAGAGCCAGGCTCAGGGAGTCAACAAACTCTCAGTACTTATCATAGCTACACTTGGGTATGAACGAATGATGGTTTATTAAAGAGAGGGGGAGAGAGAGAGAGAGAGAGAGAGAGAGAGAGAGAGAGAGAGAGAGAGAGAGAGAGAGAGAGAGAGAGAGAGAGAGAGAGAGTGAGAGAGAGAGAGAGAGAGAGAGAGAGGGAGAGAGAGAGAGAGAGAGAGAGAGAGAGAAGATAGATGAGAACATAAGTAAGGAAAAAAAAAGCTAGGCAAGACAGGTTGAAGGGAAAAATAAAAACAAGTTGAAGATGGTGTGAGATATAGAGGTGTAAAGTAACGGCAGAGAAAGATTATCAGTGTTTCTTGTTGTGTGTGTGTGTGTGTGTGTGTGTGTATGTGTGTGTGTGTGTGTGTGTGTGTGTGTGTGTGTGTGTGTGTGTGTGTGTGTGTGCGTGCGTGTGTGTGTGCGTGCGTGCGCATACATTCGTGTGCACGCGCTCGCAAGCGATTAATTATATGATTATTTATGGTTGAGAGACGACAGAACTCGGTCGTGAAGAATCAGACAGATGTATCCTGAAATATTGAAATTTTTAATTGTTTGGCCACAGCTTTTTATTTGATTTCATTCCGACCATCAAGCACTGCATGTCTCAGACACTGTTGTATGTCTCAGACACTGTTGTATGTCTCACACTGTTGTATGTCTCAGATACTGTTGTCTCAGACACTGTTGTATGTCTCAGACACTGTTGTATGTCTCAGACACTGTTGTATGTCTCAGACACTGTTGTATGTCTCACACTGTTGTATGTCTCAGACACTGTTGTATGTCTCAGACACTGTTGTATGTCTCAGACATTGTTGTATGTCTCACTGTTGTATGTCTCAGACACTGTTGTATGTCTCAGACACTGTTGTATGTCTCAGACACTGTTGTAGGCTGCAGAGAGCAGAACTCTCAAGAACATGAAGGGAAACACAAAATATTTGAGTCTGTCGTGATTTTTTGTTATTGGTTTTGGGTTTGAGAAGGACCTGGCTAGTATAAGCCAGTAGACCTGCAGCAGTGTTTCTCCTTTCTTATGTTCTTATGAATAATAGTATACATAAGAGCAGAGATGGGTTGGGTTTCTGTCTAGTTTAAATTTAAATTCCTGGTTCTTTTAAATAATTAAAACATCTGAAAATGACAATGAGTTTTGTTCAAACTCAACAGTAATCTTTATGGATGGAACCAGACTATTTAATTTAAATAGGAAATGGTTTATATCTATATTCTTGGGTATTAAGCGTAAGATGTCATCTGCATATCTCTCATTTAACTTTTATCAGGAGGATTTCTGTTAAGTCTGGTTTCATAAAGATCCACACACAAATTGCTAAAGATTGGCGAGAGGATTTCCCATTGTCATGCCATATTTCTGAATGGGATGACTGACTTGAACGATTACAATAATGTTAGTTTTGATGTCACATCGTTTTTCACAAAAGTCACAGTAAAATAATTTTTTTATCTTGGGAAATCTGTAATTATGACTTACCATTGTCTGTGTGAACGATAATTAAGCTTAAATTGTATTGTTGATGCAAACTTTGTTTCATGGTGAGTTTTGCACACACACAATAAATAAATAATATATATATATATATATATATATATATATATATATATATATATATATATATATATATATATATATATATATATATATATATATATATATTGTGTGCGTGTGTGTGTGTAAGGAATTCGCGAGAGCAGGCGAAATATACACAAACACTGATCTCTGGCTGAAGGAGACTCGAACCTACGAACCTTGGAACAAGGTACGCAGTGCTATACCGTTCTCATCACACTGGACCAATACCTTGGCGTCCAGCTTGCGCTACACTTTGATCCAAGCCAGCCAGCTTTCAGGGAAAAGGCTTACAGCTTTTCATCTCATCCTGCATGCATCAAAGTGTAGCGCAAGCTGGACGCCAAGGTATTGGTCCAGTGTGATGAGAATGGTATAGCACTGCGTACCTTGTTCCAAGGTTCGTAGGTTCGAGTCTCCTTC
>NC_091292.1:82304120-82359405 GCF_038502225.1 Cherax quadricarinatus | reverse complement strand
ATCCCCAGGCGCTGTATAATCCTCTGGGTTTAGCGCTTCCCCCTTGATTATAATAATAATATAGGAGTCGTACAGAGCCTGAGGTATGAGTGGAGAATTCCCTTTTGGGGGAATACTGCTCTAAAATGTAATACCCAGCTAGACACCACCTCTCAAAAGAGGTTCTTGAATGCCGGCGAGACGCTTGAACCAAGGTATTGGCCTGACTTCCCTAGTACTTGGCTCAAACCTGATTGTCCCCCATTTTTCAATGTGCCGAATGATCCTTATGATCGCTAGAAGATGAAAGTTGTACTTTTGTGGATGTTGCATCAACAGCCACTAGGAAATAAATGACAAAAACAGCAATATTCAGAAATCAACACATACAATGGAATTAAGAAAACCCTTACCACGGGATAAGAGCAAAGGATCAAGTTGGCTTATACGCAATCATCGAAAACTACCCCTTAATGCAGTTCTGTAAACCTACCTCTTAGTATGGAGAATAAGACATGTATACGTACATGTGACAGTTTGCGTCTTTTACTCACCCCGGTCTTATGTATTCATGTTGATTTATCAACCAGACTGTTGCTGCCAGCAGTCCACTGACCAAATTGATCAGAGTTCTTCTCAACTTGAACACCTCATAAGTTACACAGCCCACAGATGGGAGACTGTAACACCTTAAAAGCACGTACGTCCCTCCGTCTTCGAGTAACATGTTCATTTTTCCACTATAATCTACCTTATCCATAATTGCTATCGCATTTGATTTGTTTCATAAAGGAAGTCCAGGATCTTTCCTAAATTCATGGTATAACAAATCTAAGGACAATTGTGTTGCAGAGGTCTGAGATTTGCTCAGACCTCTGCAACACAGTTGTCTTCGAAGATTTGTTAATTTATACCATGAATTAAGGAGAGATCCTGGACTTCACCTTACGAAACAAATGGCGATAATTATACACAAGGTAGAGTATAGTGGAAAAATTAACGTGTTATTAGAAGACTGGGGAACATGCGTACCTCTTAAGCATAGAGGAACAAATAAATATAGGAAGAAACCTAAAAAGGTGAGATGATAGGAAGTGCTTGAAACTGAATTAACAAGGCAAAGATCAACAAAGATCGGTATCTGATCGGGTTATCCTAAATCTCCCAAATGTATGTTAAACTAGTGCACATTATTATCATCAAGGGGAAGCGCTAAACCCGGAGGATTATACAGCGCCTGGGGGGGGGGATGTGGAAGGCATTCAGGCTTAATTCGGGGAACTGGAGCACACATCCAATTCCCTAAATCAAGAGCCCCTCACCAACATCAAGGAACCTTCCTTGAGGGGAAACTAGTGCACAGACACTATAAATGAAATCAACAGCAAATACAAAAAAAAGTTATCCTATTCTCACGGTCACTAACTACACTGTTGATGATAAACGTTATAAAGCTACATGCATATCAAATGCCTAGAAATGCAGAATACTATGTCTAGAAATAAGCGGTACATGTATGTAACGTTCTAGACAATGGTTATTAGCATGTGTCACTCGAGCGCATCATTATGCAAGGAAAGATTTTATTAATATAATCAAGGGAGAAGCACTAAACCCGTAGGATTATACAGCACCTGTGGAGGGGATATGGAAGGTATTCAGGTTTAATTCAGGGAATTGGAGCACATATCCAATTCCCTAGATCAAGAGCCTCTCACCAGCGTCAAGGAACCTTCCTTGAGGGATGCAAGGAGAGAGTTACTGTTAAATATGAAGTGATTGCTGGTACTATTACCTTAACAACGTCCCACATCTGTGCAGCCTATTTTAGTATTTAACTTAATGTTATATATGCAGGCTATTAACAGTTACACTTGCTATTTTCAAAGGTTTATTGACAAATTTATTAATACATCAAAAATGTACCTTAAAACCAAGAACCACTGCAACATGACGCCACCAACAACTTGGCTATATCAAGGATCAAAACAAATTTAATAGTAACTTATTAACTCCTCTTTAATTGAAATTTATCAGACTAAAATTTCCTGGAGTCTGCACCCGAAGGTCAGGAGATAATGTCCTTTCATTAAGGGTTTTTCAGAGGTAAGAACCTGACACGGTTCTGAAGGTAACCTGCCAGTAATAAGAAAGTTGCAATTATGTTTTGCTTATTGCATCTATGCTTGGCCTCAACACGAAGATAAACAAATCATTTATAAACAGTCATCTCCAAGAGGCGCATCCTACTCTACCCGTCCATCTGATGGAGCGAGAATATCAGGACTCACAAAGTGTTAGCCACTTTAAAAAAAAAAAAAAAAAAAAAAAAAATTCGACAGGATTTATAACTACACACATCTGTGTAGCCGCTGGTTCCCTTATCCTAAACTGGTCCCTGGAGTTAACCAACAGGTGCAAAGAAGAAAGTCAGCTAGTGTAGCCTGGGGGATACCTGGGTAAGTGTACAGGAGTGAGGGAACACTGTCACAGGTACACTCGTCGAAGGTCGCCAGGCGCTGTGATGACACTACACTGAGGACACAACTTCTTGGCCGCCTGTATGAGAGAAGTTTGCTTCACTGCTTTGTAAGCTGATATTCAAACATAACTAAAATGCTAAATAAAATGCATTTTCCCTATAAAATATGTCTGGCTCATGGCCGCCGGACTCCGGGTGTAGGAAGACTCGAAACTTATTAAAATTATATATAGATACATAAAGGTAACTAACACATATGTTCCCGACAGATTTAACATGTTTATTTTAAATCAAATGTTAACAGAATTATTGCGAAGAAATTTAACTATGTAGCGAACTTATTTTCATGATTAAAATTAAAAAGCAAACGCATCTTTTTTTTAATAAAGACTTGGATACCAAAGATATAATCTACAGTTAAAAAATGTTAGTTTATAAATCTGCATCTAAGAAAGTTTAAAATAAAAATGTGAATATAAAATGAGAGAAGAGTAACGTATGATAAAGCAGTGTTAATAGGAACAAAAGCCTCTCTTAAGAAACATGACAACTGAAAACAGTCTGTGAATCCTCAAGTATTTAAATCGTGTAAAAAAAAAAGGGGAGGGGGGATGGTGTTAAGGATAAAAATTTTACACAAGATTTTTACAATTTAAAATTAGATAACTAGGGAAGAGTATATGGAGAGTAAAAGATTTACGAAAGTAAATAAAGAAAAACTGGCGAGTATTTATAAATAAATTTTGCCAAGAACAAGAGGAGGTTCAGGAGACAGAAGTTGAGAGTCTGGTAAGCTTAGTGGCAGCCAAGAGTGAAAGTGGCGAGACGTTCAGTGGGAAAGTGGAGGTAATGGAGACAAAACTTTCGAGATATTAAATGTGAATGGGGAGGATTTCTCACACAGGTCAAGGAAGAATAGAATGTTAGGAGGAAGAACCTAGAGGTGAGTATGAAGTGACGCAATGGGCAACGTTGAAAGTAATGTTGTGAGGATATATATATAACATGACAGATTCTGCAACTTGGTAGGGAACAGTTTTAGATCAGCGCATTTTGCAACAACCATGAAAAAAAGGGAAGGTGCCTAAGGATTGGTAGACATCATGCAAAATTCTTTATATAGGGAAAGGAGATATTTTTATAATATTCCATCGACATGCTAAACAAAACCTAGGAAAGGGAGATAAGTGATTTAAAGGTGAAAGCAGCTCCAATTTCTTGTATCAAAACCCGTCCATCTGCATCAAGGCGCCCTTGAAGGCAGAGGTAACAAGAGTAATAATAGGGAAACAATTGTATTGAGTATACCTGGCAAATTGCACGGCGGAATTATCAAGAAAGAGGAGAAAGAAAGATCACAGAAGAAAAAAAATTGGAAGGGTATGAATGTTGGAAAAGTATGGATTTGAATATTTATGTTGGAGTGCCAGCAAGGTAACACGTACGACGCCATTCAAAGAAACCAGCTAGATATATTAAAGTTCCGAAGGTGGGAAGCACAGTGCTGGCATTCTGAAGGATGGGAGGTGACGTGGTTCAGTGAATTATTTGAAGTGTATGTTTGCACACTAGTGTCTGTTTTCCTTATTTAGGTCACGCAGCCTTGGTGGAAAATAGCCGTTTGAAAAAATGAGAGAAAGTAGCTTGATATTCCGTAATGTGAAGAAAAATATAAATGAAGATGCCAGGCAGGCTTTAGGGAAAGTAATGGTTTAGTGACTCACCAGAGCTGGAAGCCAACACTGCTGGCAGTGAACGTGCCAACATGATACAGACACCAGTGGCCTCACGTACTCCCCCTGTATCAGCGTGGTAGCCAGCCAGTCACCAGTTTCCACCATTATCATGGAAAAGAAAAAAAAATATTACTAAGAGCCACAGTAAAGTAGGTAAATATTAGATGTTAATTTGAATGTTATTTAAAAAAATATAATTTAAGTAAAATTTACTACAGCTTTTCAACCAAACATTTTACCGACCTCTAGAGTACTTAGTACGTAACAAGCCAACAAAATGTGTGGAAAGTTTCTTAGGAATATATCAAGTACTACAAATAAATTACTTACACTACACCTCATCAACTTTTAAAATATGGCAAACCAGCATCCATAAGCCCCAGCTACTATTCACCCCTTTCACTCGTTTTAAACTTCTTAAAACTCAAAAGCAATGTTTTAAGAGGTTCCAGGATTCAGTGCATTTAGTAGCCACTTTGTGCAAGTACCAAGAAAATGGTGCACAGTGCAGAGCAAATATTCCAGAGGATCCAGCACTTAGTATTTCAATTCCTCAAAATCTCCTTACCACATAATGACTAGGGGACTTCAGTGACCTCTGTGTACACGAGACTAAGCACCCACTTTGTAAAGTTGCAGATTCTGTAAGAGCTACTCAGAGCTCCGCTAATGCTAAGTACTCAGACTAAAAATTTAAGCAGCCCCCAAGAATTTCAGAGGTTAGATTCAAAATCTGGAAATTCTAGAAAGCTCAGTGCTCAAGACGAAATCCTATAATTCATTATCCAAATGCAAGGAATTTCATATGATCTAGAAAAGTCGTCGATTACAGCAACCAGATACCAAGAGTGCCAAAAGGCCGCAGTACCAAAATGCCAGTCTCTCTAAAGGCTCAGAACCCAAAGACCCCAGTATTTACAGCTAATTCATCTACTGTATGTCGGTACCCTGAAACCATATTTAAAAATCCTAAAAACCCTAAGGTTAATAGGTCCACGTGTTCCAGAAGCCAAAAGTACACAACGTAGAGGTTCAGGAATGTAGACGCCAGAGTTCAAGAGGTTCGACTTACCCGAGTCAAAGATTTTCAGAGATTCTGCCATGCAGATGTAATATACACAGACTTTGCAAGTCTTTGACAAGTGTGACCATGGTGTAATAGAGCACAAAATGCGTGATAAAGGAATAACAGGAAAAGTTGGTAGATGGATCTATAATTTCCTAACAAATCGAACAAAGAGCAGTAGTCAACAGTAAAGTCAGAGGAGGCTTCGGTGAAAAAGCTCTGTTCCACAAGGCACAGTACTCGTTCCCATCTTGTTCCTCATATCTGAGACAGGGATATAAGCCACAGTGCCGTGTCTTCCTTTGCAGATGACACCCGAATTTGTATGACAGTGTGCTCCATTGAAGACACTGCAAGACTCCAGGCGGACATCAACCAAATCTTCAATTACTCCGATATGGAAAACGTGAGGAAATTAAAACTATATAGGAGTATAAAACAAATTCCAACCACACAATAGAACGAAAAACTAACGTCAGACCTGGGAGTGATCATGTCAGAAGATCTTACCTTCAAAGACCATAACGTTGTATCAATCGCATCTGCTAGAAAAATGACAGGATGGATAATGAGAACCTTCAAGACTAGGGATGCCAAGCCCACGATGACACTCTTCAGGTCGCTTGTTCTATCTAGGCTGGAATATTGCTGCACACTAACAGCACCTTTCAAGGCAGGTGAAATTGCCGACCTAGAAAATGTACAGAGAACCTTCCCGGCGCGCATAACGAAGATAAAACACCTCAATTACTGGGAGCGCTTGAAGTTCCTCAACCTGTACTCCTTAGAACGTAGGCGGGAGAGAGATGATAACACACACTTGGAAGATCCTAGAGGGATTAGTGCCAAACTTGCACACGAAAATCACTCCCTGTGAAAGCAAAAGACACTGCAGACGATGCAACATCTCCCCATTGAAAAGCAGGGATGTCACTAGTACGATAAGAGAACACAATAAGTGTCAGGGGCCCCAAGACTGTTCAACTGCCTCCCAGCATACGTAAGGGGGATTACCAATAGACCCCTGGCTGTCATCAAGCAGGCACTGGACAAGCACCTAAAGTCAGTACCTGACCAGCCGGGCTGTGGTTCGTACGTCGGGTTGCGTGCGGCCAACAGTAACAGCCTGGTTGATCAGGCCCTGATCCACCATGAGGCCTTGTCACAGCTCGGGCCGCGGGGGCGTTGACCCCCGAAACTCTCCAGGTACTAAGGTTCATCGGCAATACCACATCTCTGGTACTAAATACCAAGGCACCTGAAATCCCAGTCCAAAATGCCTAGGGTTATTCACAGCCTGGCATTAACAGTCCCACAGGCTAAATACTGTTTACAAAAAGTTCAAAATACTAATTTCTTTTTTTCAGAGATTCTTGGGGAATAAAAAGTAACCACAGGTTTTTGCACCAAGTGCTCTTGGAATCTAAAGTTCCAGGATCAAGGATGTAAACAAAGCAAAACCTGACATTAAACAAAGCCTGACATTAAACTTTTTGGAAATGCTGGTTCCATAGAGGCCTAGGGTTGTCGACACACCCAGAGACTGTTCCTCAGCATACAAGACAAGAGTTCGAGGTCGTAGCCTAACAAGCTCAGAGTTCCAAAGTTTCCATTGTACAAAAGCCGCAACACTTTACAACTAAGGATCTCTGTACCAAAAGGTTTATTATTCTAGACGAAATGCTGTAGTAATCTTATGGGTTTCATTTTTCTAAAGTTCCTGATACAAAGGACAAAATTCAGGAATCAACATACTGAACCCAATTTGAAAGACCTCAGTAGGGACTGCAAAATCACTAATCTTCCAGCACACACAGTCAGTAAACTAAGCTCCAGAAACCACTAATTTCAGAGATCCCTATACCTCAAGTTGCTTTAGATACCTGAAGCCTAAAGTTCCAGAAGACACCGGCACACTGAATATGAAGATTCAGGAAGTTCTAGTACCCATAAATAAAAAGTTCTTGATATCTGAGGATCAATAAGTGTTTCAGTGTTCTATTACTCAGCATCCCTGCACCGTATTTATGACGACGCGCAGCACACTAATGTATTAACCTCTAAAAAGGCTTAAGATATTCTCAATTCTTGGCGATCAGAATGCTAGAAAATGAAGAGATCGAGACCAGTATTGATCTCTTAAGATCTCTGGAGCTGCCTGGCTCTCCTCCCCGATCTACCTTACTTCATTAATGACTACTTTAACTACTTTCCAAACAAATTGACTTAAAACTTACGTGACAGACACGGCAGGAGTATCGAGCCCTGGGCGTCTCTTCTTCCAACTCCTGCAGCCTCGCCCTCAGGGCTTCCACAACAGCTGGGTTGTTTGCACTCTCGCCCTCCGCCCGCACTGTGTACAAATGTTAACTCCTTAATTTATGGCTCTACTCTAAATCCTATTGGGCGATATATTCACTGCATGAATTGATATTCATCATTTTATGTAGAGGGTGAAGGAAGAGGGGTCGAAGTAAAAGTGTAGTGGATGTGTGATTATCTATTTGTAGTTGCAGGAGAGAGAAGCTGTGCTCGGTGTCCATCTTCAGTGTTTAGTTTATCAAACAGGAAACATTAAGACTTCTCCCGCTCCAGGAATCCAACACTCTTAGTTAAGACATTTTCTACTCCTCTTATGTTACTGATTTTCTTTGTTAGTTTAAAATTGTGGCATCTTGTTCTCCGCTGACGGTGCTAAGAAGTCTCTTAATTTATCTTCTCATTACTTTTATAATAATACTTATCATTCGTCTTTTTCCGCACCATTGACGACTTCAGTATTTTCAATTCTTCATATAATGAGGGAAGTATTGAACCCATAAGGACTGTAGAGTCTGGGAGGTAATCTGGTCTCATCCAAGGAGATAGTTCAAATTCCTTGGATCAAGAGCCCTTCGCTGACAAGACACCCCTTTGAAGGCTCTTCCTTTGTAAGTCGTCATTTTTCAGGGTTACTTGCTAGCATTTTTTCGGTACAACTCGCTGCTCTCTGGCGAACGTTTTACTTGAAACCATTTCTGGCAATAGTTTACCTCTTCTCGGCCTATTTCGGACAATTAATAACTAATTACAAAATACAGAGTTGGTTTTGCAGTTGAGACAGTGTATGTTGTGCAAATAGAAAAAAAAAAGTAACCAAAAAGAAAGAACTCACCTTAACCTGGCCTCTGCCATCGCTCTGGCGCGTCATTGTTTACATTCTACCGAAGTGACGAGACTCACGCTAAGCTGTAACTGGCTCGAATATTTTGTGCAACCAAACGTATGGCACTAATTTTGCTCTCAAAATAACAATTTGCACAAAATATATACTTATTCCACGGTGCACATAGGTTATATGGCTTATACGTATTGTGCAGTAATACCAAAGTTCCGCCTAGTAGTAGTCGCTAAGCTTAACCCAGTTTCCCGGCGGCTTTTCAATACCTGCTGTTAACCATTTGTTTCAAATTTTTGTCTCCTCGATTTTGAAGTCCATTTTATTTAACTTTGTGTGTTGCAAAAATGCTTCAAAAGTGCTTATCTGTCTAGTGTAGTACAAGTAAAACGTTGGACATGTTTCCCTACACCTGATCAGCCGGGCTGTGGCTCGTACGTTGGTTTGCGTGCAGCCAGCAGCAACAGCCTGGTTGATCAGGCTCTGATCCACCAGGAGGCCTGGTCACGGACCGGGCCGCGGGGGCGTTGACCCCCGGAACTCTCTCCAGGTAAACTCCAGGTAAACACCTGCTGCTACTCTTCACCTAGCAGTAAGTAGGTACCAGTATGGGTATCATATCCGGGGAAGGGGATACACAAGAGGGTGAGCTGAGGTAAGATAACAGCTCTGACCCTGTAAAACTAATGTGTAAAACTGAAGTTTAAACAAATTTAATTTCTCTGAATACTGCCTTTAAAATAAAATGGTAATTTAACCGACTTTTTTGTGGTTGGTGAGGTGGAGGAAGTTGTAGTTGTGGAGGAGGAGGGGGAGTTGGAGGTTGTAGTGGTGGTGAGGGAAGGATGGAATTATGACAGGTGGAATTAGCGACTGAGGAGAGGAGTGTTCTTGACATATTAAGACTTCCACATAATCAACATACAAACGTGTGGCTACTAACGAGAGTGAGCCGAGTTGACTGAGCAGTGACTGTTGCTGCTACTGCTGCCTGACGCCGGCTCCTCTGGGGCTAGGCTATTGCTGCTACTGCTGAAAAATGAAACCTTATCAATATCTTAGAATACTGGATCTTTTCCTAACAGCTGGGTTAAGCTCCAACTCTCTCTCCTCGTGACACCACTTAAAAAATATATTCTTACTCTCCCACCTTCCTAGCACATCACCCCTCCCCCCCCCCCCAAGTTTTTTCGTTGTATAAATCAATCCAATCAGTCAAGATCCTCTGTTCTATAATGACTTCCTACTAAAGCATGCATCATACCATTCCTTTATCATACTGAATTCGAACTTTACCACAGAATAATTCTAAGGTATACCATGAATCATATTATCAAAAACTGTGTTTAAGTGTCACAACTTCAATTCTAGATTCTCTCAACTCTAGTTTCTCGTTGATGCATCAAAATTTTGTATCTCCCGTGAATTGATATTTATTAATAGATATTTCGTATAAGTATAAATATTATATTTATATATATATATATATATATATATATATATATATATATATATATATATATATATATATATATATATATATATATATATATATATATATATATCTCGACTGTACATGTGTCATTAAGGCTGCAACTTACCTGTACCCTAATATACAAAAATGAAGTAAAACTGTGTATATACACGGGTGTATATACCCTGTTTGCATTACGTATGTGCGTGCGACCCTATTATGACGTAGTGCCAACCTACCTTAACACTGCCAGTGGGGTGATGCGCCCAGCAAGACTACATTTACATTAAACATTTACCACATAGCTACAAATGTAAGAAGAGTATGTACTGTATGTACAGGTGACTTGTTGGCATGCATGTTGATTCACACATGTTGATAGTTCTGTGATAATTATGTCAACGGTTGATTTGTAAAGACAAATATTACACTGCACACTTAAGAGATGCAGAATCACTTTACCAAGGAGTGTTGCAACTCTGGAAGTGTGGAACACGTGTGACGAGCTGCAACTTAGTGATAAACACACATTATATCCATAAGGAAAGGTTAAACCTGCATGGGCTATAACCGCGGTAGGGGAATGAGAGGTAATCAACCTAAAGTTGGCGAGGGTAAGTAAGGTTCCCTGAATCAAGAGCCCTGTAACAGTATCTTGGCACCCCCCCCTCTATCCTAGTCAGGAGAGATGCGATGCAATAATTCTGTTCTTCAGTCCAGCTAGTTAGTTCTCTCGCTCCATGTGTTTTCCTCCAGGCTTAAGCATCTTTTTTTTTTTCAGAAAAGTAATTAAAACGAATTTCGAAGAAGTCAAACGCACTGAAAAAAAACGGCGCTAGAACACTGAAGTGTGGGCGAAAAATATTCACCTGGGGATGTGATCAGTAGGCGCTTGAGGTGTGTGCAAGGTGGTGGTGGTGTCGACTAAGTCACCTACGTCGACATCATGGTCAGTGTTGGTGTGAGCAAGGTGGTTGTGGGGCTGCAGGTCAGTGTCAGTGTACTGTGCTGGACCGTACACACTGAGCGAGTCATCCTCACATACTTCCACCACTTCGTCTTCACGACCTTGTACCACCCTCGTCCCCAGAGCTGTCATAAACACACTCGCACATTACAAATATAGCAATATCAATATTATTTTAGATTAGCAACTAGAATGTTAATGGTTAAAACTAGCAATAAACGAAAACTTGGTAGCAATTTTTTTTATAGCTGCCCAAAATAAAAGTAAATAAATATAGATCCCATTAATAAGATAAACAGAACGGGCAGTAAACAGTTGCACACTACATGTATATATCCAATGCAATATCTAAACTTCCAATATACATTCAGAAAGATCTATGTATACAAGTAAACTAAACATTAATATCAAGTATATTTTAACTTAAAATCCTTACTTTCACTTACCAATTACGACAGACGCACCTTGAAAAATTAATTATATTCATAGTACACTCAGCTAGTAAATTTACTTTCAACTGTTCTACACTTGAAATTCACAAATTATCTGCTTATACTGACGAACAATGAACCAATGTCATGACAGTGCAGTTAGAAGAAGCCTGAGTAGATCTATCACTCATTACAATATGATCGTAGGTAAGCATATTTACCGATCAACTTGCAATGTAAACAGACTGACCGGCGTTGTAGTAGCCAGGCTTAGGCTACTACTTCTGGCAGTCTGGCAGATACACACATGATCAAACTAGATACAAAGTGTGTGTGGTCAACATGAGAGTGGCTCTTGGACACTATGTACTTCACTGTTCACTTATTGAGGAATATAGACAGTACAATAACCTATGTGATATGTCAAGGTATCTCATTAATGAAAATAAGAAACCAGACATTAAGCAAACATCCTAATTTTTTTGCCAATAGAAAAGTCCTAGTTACTAGACAAATCCTAAGTTCCTAGGTACAAATACTAAGTTCCTAGGCACAAATACTAAGTTCCTAGGTAGGTATAAACCCTAGTTCCTAGGTCTATTGTGTATCCACATGCTCTTGCGTTACCCTCCACCGCATGGCTATAGGGGGTGCACAAAACGGCTACTTCGACAGCCGCCCCTGCAGCAGTGTACCCACCCCTGACCTCATCCGCTGTGCAACTGTCTACCTCAGATTGGCCAGCTATGTCCCGTTTCCCTCAGCAACTGTGATCTAGTGTAAGGCATGAGGAAAGGTACTCACCATGCAGCTGACCTTCCGCTCTCAGCATCTGTGTTGCTCTCACCCTCGTCTGACCACACCATTCGTACTCCTCATATTCTCCTTCAACATCCACCTCCGCTGCTTCTTCACACTCTCGCTCTGCCTGTCCAGAGTAACAACAGTGAGACAACCCAGAGTGACAGTGGCACTGCTCTCATACGAGAGAAACCTGGACGCCATTCCACAAAATTTCCTTAAAACCTAACAACTATGACACCTAGGAAGAAAACCTACAATAAACACTTGCCTTCTGCAGGTGATATTTGAAATACATTATATACATACATATATATATATATATATATATATATATATATATATATATATATATATATATATATATATATATATATATCGTTCCGAATAAGCAGAATTTGCGATCTTGGCTTAAATAGCAACGCTCATCTTGCCATATAGGACAAGTGAAAATTTGTGTATGCAATAATTTCGCCAAAATCATTCTGAACCTAACGAAAAAAATATGTTTGATTGTGTTTGTTTAGTACTAAATTATTGTAAACGTATTTAAAATATATTTAGTTGGGTTAGGCTAAAATAAATTGCTCTTGTTATAATAAGGTTAGGTAAGTTTTCTAAGATTCTTTTGGTGCAAAATTTAAATTTTTTACATTAACATTAATAAAAAAAATATGTCTTTAAACGTATAAGAGAAAATTTCAGAAAGGACTTAATTTTAAATGAGTTCTTGCTAATTGACCAGTTTTACATATTCGGCACGACATTTATATATATATATATATATATATATATATATATATATATATATATATATAGATATATATATATTATATATATATGTATATATATATATATTATATATAATATATATATATGTATATATATATATATATATTATATCTATATATATATATAATATATATATATATATATTATATATATATATATATATTATATATATATATATATATATATTATATATATATATATATATTATATATATATATATATATATATATATATATTATTTCTCCAGAGACTCGTCTGACATAAGTCAAACTTTCAAAACTGAAGGATGGGGTAAAAGTGTCCCGTAACTGGGCAGAGCACTCATTTCACACACGCACACGCACGCACTGAGGTCCGTGGTTAGATCCCCGGTACGGGTGGAAACACTAGTACGTGTTTCCTTAAGACACCTGGTGTCCCTGTTCATGTAGCAGTAAAATAGGTACCTGGGTGTTAGTCGACTGGAGTAGGTCGCATCCTGGGGAGAAAACCGACTTAATTTGCCAGAAATGCTCTGCATAAGAATTTTCAATGTTAAGATGTCAGCTGTATACGTTGTACATGTGGAAATAATTATTACTATTATTATACATTGTATTAACATTTGTCTTAATGATATTCACGGATAGATTTTTAGTTTTAGATTTTTAAATCTCTTAAGATGTCAAACATCCAAGAGGAGAGAGAAAAAGAATCACTACGACGGGAAGGTAATTGTCCGAGAGGTAAGCGGGTGATTACCCGATAGGTAATTATCTGACAATGAAGAGAACTTACCGCCCGGAGGCACTTGTCGATGTGCGTATTGATGTCTCCTGGTCCGTCAAGAGGAACGCGCAGGTCACACACGGGGCAGGTCATCCCTTCTTCCCCGTCCAGGTCAACCAGCGTCCGGGGTCGCTTCACTCTTACCCTCAACTGACGATTGTTTCTCACACGCTGGTACGTCTGAGGGAGCCAGGCATCCATGTCAGTGAGGGAGCCAGGCATGCATGCATTCAAGGTCAAGCTGGCTCATGTGGATATGACCCTTAGGTTTTAACGCTTAAATTAAATAATTTGCAGGGTAATATTTTGTGAGGGGATTAAGGGAAACCGGTTAGCCGGACTTGAGTCCTGGAGGTGGGAAATACAATGCCTGCACTTTAAGGGAGGGGTCTGGGATATCTGCTGTTTAGAGGGATATCTAAACTATCATATCTGCTCGCCTCTGGCAAGGCAGTGATAGTGCGAGACGGTGGGAGACGACCGGCGTGTTAAAAAAAAATCCTGTTAAATTAAGCAAGGTTAGATTAGACTGGGTTACACCATGCTGGATTAAGCCAATGTTTTTTTTTTTTTTTTAAGTTATGAATTGCACAAGAAAACTTCCTCGCAGCGATTTCCATAGTTGCAAGTATTTTCCCGTCTCCTCAGCTTGTATGTTCATTACCAAGCTTGTAACTCACTCTCACTCCCAAGAGACATGACTGCTGAGTTCCACACACACACACACACACACACACACATACACACACACACGGGTACAAACTAGTCTACACAGTCAAGAGGAAAGGGGGCGGAGTGGCTATGTATGTTTGGGAAAATTTTTTAAATATTCCATCAGAAACTAAATAAAGATGGAAGACCTAGAGTAACTATGGTAAACTTCCTTAGGACGAAATTGCTCAGGCATCTAGATATTAAAATGTATTTCAATGGGAGATTTTTAACTTTAGCCAAGTCCCAATTGCAGCAATTTGACGGTAATCCAGTCTAGCGAGTTTCTTGAAGTGGTCCAGGATTGCTTTTCAAAACCATAGTGTCAGAACCAAGTAGAGGAAATAATCTGCTGGACCTGGCAAACAAATTCTCTTATAGATAATTTTAAGGTTAATGAAGAGTATAACCATAATTGAGCACTAAACCCACAAGGGTAGGTTAATGAGCTTTGAGAAAGTGGTCACAAATCACTCAGTTTTAATATCACATATAAATTACCTCAATAACTATAACAAAATTTAGGTCCCCAATTTTCGTGCTGCATATTATGTGGAGGTCAGGGATTACTTTAGAAGGATAGACTGAGGTAACCTGACTGGCGACTATCATGAGGGAGACAGGATAGGTGGTGGTGATGGTTGTCAATATAACATTTTCCACAGCATTGTACAACCTGGCCAAACTGCATATATTCATTAAACAAAATTTAAATCTAAGATGAAAGACCCTAAATGGTTTCAAGAGAAGCATTTACAGGCGAATCAAAAGAAGTGAGAGTCGCCTTACTGAACAATATTCAATATTCAGCTTAAGATGAAGTAAAAATTAAAAAAATTAAATTTTGGTTGAGAGGGAATTACAGATCAATCCTAAGTTTCAAGTATACAGGAATAATATTAGCGAAAAGATAAGTCCAATGAAATACAACTCAGATCAGTTGACTGTTAGTGACAAAAAAAATGTGGACTATTTTCAATATTTATTTCCTTTCTGTTTTTACACAAGAAAATACAAACAAAATTCCAGAACTCAATAATTATATTGATCAGGACGAACATAAATTATGTAATATTAAAGTCAGTAGTTACTTGGTCCTCAAACAAGTAAACAAATTGACGTTAAACAAATCACCGGGACCTGATGAGCTGTTTTCAAGGATTCTAAAGGAATGTGAGAAGGAACTTAGCAAACTATTAGCTAGTCTCCAACACAAACAGGTGTCGTACCGAATAAACAATAAATGGGAAATGTGATACTCATTTATGAAGGAGATAGACCACATCAGTCTAACCTCAATTGATGGAAAGTTGATGCAATGAATAATTGCTGATGCAGTTTGAGGCCACCAGCAAAGGAGCAATTTGATCAACAAACCTCAGGACAGATTTACTATTTTGAGGAGGTAGACTAATATAAAGAATACATTATGCATATGGACTTCAGTAAGGTCTTTTTGATAAAAGTTCAACACAGGCGATTAGGAAATGATCACCAGGGTTGAAGCATGGCTGACAGATAGGCACCAGTGTCTGCATTAATGGAGAAATCGTAATGGGGACCTGGCAAGAGCGGTGTTGCAAGGTGTGGCAGTCGACACACTTGTTCACAATATACATAAACATTACAGAGGAGGTAATGAACAAGCTGATGATGTGGTTGAAGAAGTGGAAGATTTAACCCACTTCAGTAAGTATCAGGTTCTAATCCTAGGAAAAGGAAATAACGGTCATTTATAAGCTAAACAACGTAGATCTTTGAAGTGAATGCGAAAAAAATCTCAGCGTGCTGGGTAGGAAAAACAAAGGCAAGTGTACACAAGTGTTCGCATGTGCAAGAAAGAAACTGCCATAATGGAAACCTGGTTTACTATTAAAAATATGGACACGTCTACTGAATTCTACATACGACGGTGTAAATTATTCCATTAACTTTCCCAAAATGGTCTACTAAAAGTCCCAAGGTTATACTTCTGATTTATATATATTTGATTAGACCTAATTTTGATGACTTCAGTTCAGATCTCTATTACAGGACGGACATGAAATAAAGTCTGAAGACACAAGCTGCACTCTTTGTTAAGGCCTAGAACCACGAAAATGATCGGGTGTAGAATGTAAAACAAGAATAAAGTGTACATACATACATACATACGTATGTGTGTACTCACCTAATTGTGGTTGCAGGGGTCGAGACTCGGCTCCTGGCCCCGCCTCTTCACTGAACGCTACTAGGTCCTCTCTCCCTGCTCCCTGAGCTTTATCATACCTCGTCTTAAAGCTATGTATGGCTCCTACCTCCACTACATCACCCGCCAGACTGTTCCACTTCCTGACAACTCTATGACTGAAGACTTGTGAGGAACTGTGTCGAAGGCCTTCTTGCAGTCCAAGAAAATGCAATCAACCCACCCCTCTCTCTCGTGTCTTACTTCTGTAACTGTCTGAAAACTCCAGAAGGTTTGTGACATAGGATTTGCCTTCCATGAATCCGTGCGGGTTGTCGTTTATAATTTTGTTCCGTTCCAGGTGCTCCACCACTCTCCTGATAATCTTCTCCATAACTTTGCATACTATACACGTCAGTAACACAGGTCTGTAGTTTAGTGCCTCTTTTCTGTCTCCTTTTTTAAAAATGGGAACTACATTTGCCGTCTTCCATACCTCGGATAGTTACCCAGTTTCAAGGGATGTGTTGAAGATTGTGGTTAGTGGCACACAACATTTCTGCTATCTCTCTAAGGACCCACTGGAAGATGATGTCTGGTCCCATTGCCTTTGAGGTATCAAGGTCACTTAGCGGCTTCTTCACCTCCTCCTCAGTTCTGTGCACGTCATCCAGCACTTGGTGTATTCCCTCTTGGTGTCCCCCTCTGTCCTGTCTTCCCAGAGCCCTTCCTGTTTCCACTGTGAATATTTCCTTAAATCTCGTGATAAGCTCCTCGCATACCTCTTCATTGTTTCGTGAGAGTTCCCCACCTTCTTTCCTCAGCCTGATCGTTTGGTCTCTTGACTGTTGTCTTTCTCCTTATGTGGCTATACAGCAGTTTCGGGTCAGACTTGACTTTCGATGCTACGTCATTTTCATACTGTCGCTGGGCCTCCCTCCTTATCTGTGCATACTCGTTTCTGGCTCTTCGACTAATCTCCTTATTTTCCTGGGTCCTTTGCTTTCTGTACTTCTTCCATTCTCTAATGCACATTCTCTAAATTTTTTTCTGTTGCTCTTGGGAACAAACCTTTCCTTTGCTTCCTTGCATTTTGTTTTTACATGTTCCATCATTTCATTTACTGACTTTCCTGCCAGTTCTCTGTCCTACTGAACCTCCTGCAGGAAGTTCCTCATACCTGTGTAGTCCCCCTTTTATAGTTTGGCTTTTCCCATTCGACTCCTGTTACCCTCTCCACTTGTAACTACTATGTAACCGAAACTCAGAACTACGTGGTCACTAGCTCCTTGGGGCCTCTCATATGTGATGTCCTCAATGTCTGAACTGCTCAGAGTGAACACAATGTCCAGTCTTGGTGGTTCATACTCTCCTCTCTGGTAGTGTCCCTGACGTGTTGATGCACGAGATTTTCCAGTACCACATCCATCATCTTTGCTCTCCATGTTTCGGGACCCCCATGAGGCTCCAGGTTTCCCCAATCGATCTCCCTGTGGTTGAAATCACCCATAACCAGTAACTTTGCTCTGCATGATTGAGCTCTTCGTGCCACCTCAGCCAGTGTGTCCATCACTGTTCTCTTCATATTCCTCTCTTGGCCTCCTGCAGTTCTGTGGTGGGTTATACATCACTGCAATGCCTACCTTATGTTCCCCAGACTGAATTGTACCTACAATGTAGTCCCTTTCTCCAATCTCGTCAATGCCTTCCATTTCCTCAAAACCCCATTGTTTTTTTTTACGAGCAGTGCAACCCCTCCTACCCCTCTGCTCCTTCTATCTTACCTCAGGATCCGATATCCCGGTGGGAAGACTGCGTCTGTTATTGTCTCTGAGTTTCGTTTCTGTGACTGCTATGATGTCTGGGGACTTCTCATTGATTCTTTCATTCCACTCCTCGTATTTATTCGTTATTCCATCTGCGTTCTGTATGCATGTGTGTGCATGTGTACACTTTATTCTTGTTTTCCATTGTACACCTCGGTGTTTAAAACATCTAACCAAGACAGGACTCGCAGCAATGGATAAAAGTTGGAGAAATTTAGATTTATAAAGGATATTGGGAAGTAATGGTTTGGCAAGAGAGTTGTAGATGAGTGGAACAAACTCCCAGGTAGCATCACTCAGGCAAGAACTTTGGGTAGTTTTAAATATATGTTAGACGGGTAGACGAGTGGGTGAGTTGGCCGTGCCCAGCATGCGTCAGTAGGCCTACTGTAGCGTTCCTTCGTTGTGGTGTTCTTGTATATGGTAGGAATCTAAACCATGGTGTACTAAGACCCGATAGTCGTTTGTGACTTGATAAATCCCACTGTGTGGGCGAAACGTTGTCAAAGGATCACATTATACCGCATTTGCGTATTTTTTCCATTGTGTCGGTATTTTTTGCAATTATCTCCGATGTATCAGTGTCAAGCTGAGGATGCTTCAAGTACCTCTCTGAACCTGGCTGAGGGGCCCAGTAGGACCAGACGTGCGCTCAGTGCACCTCAACCTGGCTGAGGGGCCCAGCAGAACCAGACGTGCGCTCAGTGCACCTCTGAACATGGCTGAGGGGCCCAGCAGAACCAGACGTGCGCTCAGTGCACCTCTGAACATGGCTGAGGGGCCCAGCAGAACCAGACGTGCGCTCAGTACACCTCTGAACCTGGCTGAGGGGCCCAGTAGGACCAGACGTGCGCTCAGTACACCTCTGAACCTGGCTGAGAGGCCCAGCAGAACCAGACGTGCGCTCAGTACACCTCTGAACCTGGCTGAGGGGCCCAGCAGAACCAGACGTGCGCTCAGTGCACCTCTGAACCTGGCTGAGGGGCCCAGCAGAACCAGACGTGCGCTCAGTACACCTCTGAACCTGGCTGAGGGGCCCAGCAGAACCAGACGTGCGCTCAGTACACCTCTGAACCTGGCTGAGAGGCCCAGCAGAACCAGACGTGCGCTCAGTACACCTCTGAACCTGGCTGAGGGGCCCAGCAGAACCAGACGTGCGCTCAGTGCACCTCTGAACCTGGCTGAGAGGCCCAGCAGAACCAGACGTGCGCTCAGTACACCTCTGAACCTGGCTGAGGGGCCCAGCAGAACCAGACGTGCGCTCAGTGCACCTCTGAACCTGGCTGAGAGGCCCAGCAGAACCAGACGTGCGCTCAGTACACCTCTGAACCTGGCTGAGGGGCCCAGCAGAACCAGACGTGCGCTCAGTGCACCTCTGAACATGGCTGAGGGGCCCAGCAGAACCAGACGTGCGCTCAGTGCACCTCTGAACCTGGCTGAGGGGCCCAGCAGAACCAGACGTGCGCTCAGTGCACCTCTGAACATGGCTGAGGGGCCCAGCAGAACCAGACGTGCGCTCAGTACACCTCTGAACATGGCTGAGGGGCCCAGCAGAACCAGACGTGCGCTCAGTGCACCTCTGAACATGGCTGAGGGGCCCAGCAGAACCAGACGTGCGCTCAGTGCACCTCTGAACATGGCTGAGGGGCCCAGCAGAACCAGACGTGCGCTCAGTGCACCTCTGAACATGGCTGAGGGGCCCAGCAGAACCAGACGTGCGCTCAGTGCACCTCTGAACATGGCTGAGGGGCCCAGCAGAACCAGACGTGCGCTCAGTGCACCTCTGAACCTGGCTGAGGGGCCCAGCAGAACCAGACGTGCGCTCAGTGCACCTCTGAACCTGGCTGAGGGGCCCAGCAGAACCAGACGTGCGCTCAGTGCACCTCTGAACCTGGCTGAGGGGCCCAGCAGAACCAGACGTGCGCTCAGTGCACCACACGTAGCCGTGCCAATACGTACCACTATGCAAAACATTTAAATCAACCGCCAAGAAATTTCTAACCGATGCGTGCGTCTCATCCTCGAGGCAAAGCTTAATTGCTAACATTTTTAAGTACATGTTTTGACAAAAAAATACACTTCAAAACACGACCTTAATTCAAGAAGTTATTTTAGGTATCCGTTCACCTGTACACCGCTGTGATATTTTTATTATTCCCAAGGTCAACATCCTGCTATTATCATCCAGTCAGTATCTTGTTCAAAATGCTTTATAATGGTTTAGATAACCGACAAGTTGAAGAACGACACACTTGTGCAATATTTGCGAACCTTCACTAAGGAAAAGTTTCTCCAGCCAGTGACTCCTTCACTGCTGTGTACAGGACTGAAGTCACTAGCTGGCGAAACTACAAAGGTTCCCACAGTGTGCTGGAGCCTCATTATTAATTCCATAAAATTTAAGAGTCACGACTCTTAACTGTATCGTTAATTCCTGCGAACAAGACCTCAGCATCTTTGTAATGTTCAGAGGTGGGGAAAAAGTTGGTTCATCTTGATGGTGTTGAAAGCTTTCCCATGTTGATGGTGTCTCTCCCGTAGTCTTGAAGGCTGGCACTGGTATATACTTAATGCAGAGAAGCAATACCTAACTAGCGAGTCAAATTCCCCACCTCTTATTAAAGCAGTTAACATGCACTAACATCATCAAAACATGAACCACCTGGTAAGTCATCCCCCAGGGGAAAACTTCATGTTAATGCTAGCCGGGAAATTTAAATAATTTTCACTGCCTCTGGAGACATGAAAATACACTAGTACTTTATTGCTAACAACAATCTTTATTACCATGTTGGGATTAGTAGTTTGTTACTGTTTAGTAGCATCTTGATACAAGAACAGTGCTGGTGAAGGAGAGTTGGACACACACACAGTTTACGCAGTCTTCTTGATCACAGACTTTTAAGTTTCGATGGTTAATTAATTCTTCGTTATTTATTTTCTGTCAGGAGCCAAACCTGTGTGGGCGGCTCAGGGTAGATTAGCAATGGAGGCTCTGTACTCGGTTCACTAATCACATTAGGAAGGCAGGCGCGGCCTGTCTACCAACCTATCGACTCCTTTATTTTCTAAACAAGAACGATCCCAGGACAGCAGTGACAGATTAAACAGTCAGCAGCAACACATACGGTTCTTAACAGTGTAGTCATTAAAAAAATCTATTGAATATAACTTACACAAACTATGAAGTCAAAGAGTCAGGAGATGAAGTCAAAGATGCAGATGAACGCCACGGAGATTATAATTTCTTCAGTCTGATAAGTAACAAAGACGAGGCAGATATAAAAACTGCGTCTTTATATCTGTACTACTACAACAGATGTCACAATGGGATTCACAGCGGCACAGTTGTAGACAGACCGTATTAAAGAATTTCCGCAACGTTTCACTAGTAACAGCGAACCTGAGACCTTGATAAAGAAAAAACCTCAAGAGTCAAAGAATGAGAGACTTTTGCAACATGTTGCACAAGTGTCATCCTTCAACTTGTCGGTTTTATAAACAGTTTATCACCAAATATGTTCAGGAAAGTGAAACAAAGACTACTTAACAACGGTACATCACACTAGGAGAATCTAGTGTGCATCTAGATACACTGCAAAATAGTGGGAACTAAAGTCAAGTGTTGCAGATTAATGGTTCAGAGAACCGACATGATGAATGAGACATGTGCAACACTTGGGTATCTTTACTGAGGAAACTTCGCCGACAAGTGGCTTCCTCAGTGCGGTAGAGAGATGAATGGTGGAAGACGAGGAGGAAGAGTTTGGGGTAATCAGTGCCTCAGTCTGAAGTCGACGTCTTTAGTCCATCAATCTTGATCAAAGTACAGCATATACAAGGAGGTTATATACTGCAGACAGGCGAGGTACAGCAGCTTCAGGCTACTGTAGAAGATGGAATGCACCTGTAGAGGCGTGGATTGCACTAGTAGAGGGGAGTGTACCCGTAGAGCGGAGTGCACCCGTAAAGGCGTGGAGTGCACCACACACACTCATCCTTTACAGCACAATTACTCTTGTTTCATCTTATTCATACCTTCGTTTTTTTCCTTCCTTCTCTTGCTATTTCCCCAGTTTATCTGGCAGGTGGAGGAGACGCTGAGTGGGCGCCAGAGTGTTGGTGCGCCCGTGTAAGTCTCAAACACTGCTTAAACAAACACACAAAGTGCTCTCTTAAAACACTCTTCCCACGTTAAATACCTCAAGAAACACCTGGAGGTTCCTCACAGGTTACGAGGCACAAGACTAGACCTCACAGGTTACGAGGTAGCAGTCCCAGCTGACACCAGACCTCTCACAGGTTACGAGGTAGCAGTCCCAGCTGACACCAGACCTCACACAGGTTACGAGGTAGCAGTCCCAGCTGACTGCTCCTTCTGTTCTGAAAGTTCTCATTTCCCTGGCCTTGGCTTCATATGCTGTGGTGTGTTCTCTACATGACTGATTATTATTATTATACTCAAAAAGAAGCGCTAAGCCACAAGGGCTATACAGCAGTCTACATGACTGATGATCTGTCGATTATTCCCAAGTCTTTCACGTGAACTCTTTCTGATGTTCTGTGAACTGTTCTTCCTGTGCTCACTTGTAGTTCTTCTCATTCTTAAACAGTTGAAATTTATCATCAGTGAACATGTTACTTTCATTTCAACACTGGGAAACTGTTGATGTACGTATATTTATATATATATATATATATATATATATATATATATATATATATATATATATATATATATATATATATATATATATATATATATATGTCTTCTACTGAGAAGAAATTTCATAACTCGTTTCTTCCTCAAAAAATTATACTAAACTTTGGTTAGTGTTGTCATCAATGTTTATAACGAGGGTGAGAAACCTGAGGAGGAGCCAGGACCAAGCCTTGGGGTACTAAGTTTTATTTTGTTTTAACGAGATTGAAGTTTTGTTTACCACCACTCAGTGAGCCTTAGGAAACACATTTTAATATCCATTTTGTCTACTTGTACTGTTAGCTCCCCACAGAGGTCAGTATGTGCGTCACTATGGTCAGTATGTGCGTCACTATGGTCAGTATGTACGTCACTGTGGTCAGTATGTACGTCACTGTGGTCAGTATGTACGTCACTGTGGTCAGTATGTACGTCACTGTGGTCAGTATGTACGTCACTGTATGGTCAGTATGTACGTCACTATGGTCAGTATGTACGTCACTATGGTCAGTATGTACGTCACTGTGGTCAGTATGTACGTCACTATGTACGTCACTATGGTCAGTATGTACGTCACTATGGTCAGTATGTACGTCACTATGGTCAGTATGTACGTCACTATGGTCAGTATGTACGTCACTGTATGGTCAGTATGTACGTCACTATGGTCAGTATGTACGTCACTATGGTCAGTATGTACGTCACTATGGTCAGTATGTACGTCACTATGGTCAGTATGTACGTCACTATGGTCAGTATGTACGTCACTGTGGTCAGTATGTACGTCACTATGGTCAGTATGTACGTCACTATGGTCAGTATGTACGTCACTGTATGGTCAGTATGTACGTCACTATGGTCAGTATGTACGTCACTGTGGTCAGTATGTACGTCACTGTGGTCAGTATGTACGTCACTATGGTCAGTATGTACGTCACTATGGTCAGTATGTACGTCACTATGGTCAGTATGTACGTCACTGTATGGTCAGTATGTACGTCACTGTATGGTCAGTATGTACGTCACTGTATGGTCAGTATGTACGTCACTATGGTCAGTATGTACGTCACTATGGTCAGTATGTACGTCACTGTATGGTCAGTATGTACGTCACTATGGTCAGTATGTACGTCACTATGGTCAGTACGTCACTATGGTCAGTACGTCACTATGGTCAGTACGTCACTATGGTCAGTATGTACGTCACTGTGGTCAGTATGTACGTCACTGTGGTCAGTATGTACGTCACTATGGTCAGTATGTCCGTCACTGGGGTCAGTATGTACGTCACTGTGGTCAGTATGTACGTCACTGTGGTCACTCACTGTGGTCAGTATGTACGTCACTATGGTCAGTATGTACGTCACTGTGGTCAGTATGTACGTCACTGTGGTCAGTATGTACGTCACTGTATGGTCAGTATGTACGTCACTGTGGTCAGTATGTACGTCACTGTGGTCAGTATGTACGTCACTGTGGTCAGTATGTACGTCACTATGGTCAGTATGTACGTCACTGTGGTCAGTATGTACGTCACTGTGGTCAGTATGTACGTCACTGTGGTCAGTATGTACGTCACTGTGGTCAGTATGTACGTCACTGTGGTCAGTATGTACGTCACTGTGGTCAGTATGTACGTCACTGTGGTCAGTACGTCACTATGGTCAGTATGTACGTCACTATGGTCAGTATGTACGTCACTATGGTCAGTATGTACGTCACTGTGGTCAGTATGTACGTCACTGTGGTCAGTATGTACGTCACTGTGGTCAGTATGTACGTCACTGTGGTCAGTATGTACGTCACTGTGGTCAGTATGTACGTCACTGTGGTCAGTATGTACGTCACTGTATGGTCAGTAGGTACGTCACTGTATGGTCAGTAGGTACGTCACTGTATGGTCAGTAGGTACGTCACTGTATGGTCAGTAGGTACGTCACTATGGTCAGTAGGTACGTCACTGTGGTCAGTAGGTACGTCACTGTGGTCAGTAGGTACGTCACTGTGGTCAGTAGGTACGTCACTGTATGGTCGTATCTGTCAACTGTCTTGAAAAATACGTGTAGATCACACTTATATATTACAATCAAGGAGGAGCGCTAAACCCGTAAGATTATGCAGCGCCTGTGGGGGGTATGTGGAAGGTATTCAGGCTTAATTCAGGGAACTGCAGCACAGATTAAATTCGCTAGATCAAGAGCCCCTCACCAGCATCAAGGAACCTTCCTTGAGAGGCAAACCTTCACAATTTCCTTCCTAAGTCAGTGATTTTGTCATACCAGCTGTGACAGTCTTGATCTTCCTGCTCCGAGTCCTTCCTCATACCAGCTGTGACGGTCATGATCTTCCTGCTCCGAGTCCTTCCTCATACCAGCTGTGACAGTCATGATCTTCCTGCTACGAGTCCTTCCTCATACCAGCTGTGACAGTCATGATCTTCCTGCTCCGAGTCCTTCCTCATACCAGCTGTGACAGTCTTGATCTTCCTGCTCCGAGTCCTTCCTCATACCAGCTGTGACGGTCATGATCTTCCTGCTCCGAGTCCTTCCTCATACCAGCTGTGACAGTCATGATCTTCCTGCTCCGAGTCCTTCCTCATACCAGCTGTGACAGTCTTGATCTTCCTGCTCCGAGTCCTTCCTCATACCAGCTGTGACAGTCTTGATCTTCCTGCTCCGAGTCCTTCCTCATACCAGCTGTGACAGTCTTGATCTTCCTGCTCCGAGTCCTTCCTCATACCAGCTGTGACAGTCATGATCTTCCTGCTCCGAGTCCTTCCTCATACCAGCTGTGACAGTCTTGATCTTCCTGCTCCGAGTCCTTCCTCATACCAGCTGTGACAGTCTTGATCTTCCTGCTCCGAGTCCTTCCTCATACCAGCTGTGACGGTCATGATCTTCCTGCTCCGAGTCCTTCCTCATACCAGCTGTGACAGTCATGATCTTCCTGCTCCGAGTCCTTCCTCATACCAGCTGTGACAGTCTTGATCTTCCTGCTCCGAGTCCTTCCTCATACCAGCTGTGACGGTCATGATCTTCCTGCTCCGAGTCCTTCCTCATACCAGCTGTGACAGTCATGATCTTCCTGCTACGAGTCCTTCCTCATGCCAGCTGTGACAGTCATGATCTTCCTGCTCCGAGTCCTTCCTCATACCAGCTGTGACAGTCATGATCTTCCTGCTACGAGTCCTTCCTCATACCAGCTGTGACAGTCTTGATCTTCCTGCTCCGAGTCCTTCCTCATACCAGCTGTGACAGTCACGATCTTCCTGCTCCGAGTCCTTCCTCATACCAGCTGTGACGGTCATGATCTTCCTGCTACGAGTCCTTCCTCATACCAGCTGTGACAGTCATGATCTTCCTGCTACGAGTCCTTCCTCATACCAGCTGTGACAGTCTTGATCTTCCTGCTACGAGTCCTTCCTCATACCAGCTGTGACAGTCATGATCTTCCTGCTCCGAGTCCTTCCTCATACCAGCTGTGACAGTCTTGATCTTCCTGCTCCGAGTCCTTCCTCATACCAGCTGTGACAGTCATGATCTTCCTGCTCCGAGTCCTTCCTCATACCAGCTGTGACAGTCATGATCTTCCTGCTCCGAGTCCTTCCTCATACCAGCTGTGACAGTCATGATCTTCCTGCTCCGAGTCCTTCCTCATACCAGCTGTGACAGTCATGATCTTCCTGCTCCGAGTCCTTCCTCATACCAGCTGTGACAGTCACGGTCTTCCTGCTACGAGTCCTTCCTCATACCAGCTGTGACGGTCATGATCTTCCTGCTACGAGTCCTTCCTCATACCAGCTGTGACGGTCATGATCTTCCTGCTACGAGTCCTTCCTCATACTAGCTGTGACAGTCATGATCTTCATGCTACGAGTCCTTCCTCATACCAGCTGTGACGGTCATGCTTTTTTCCGATAAACTTGGGTAAACTTGCTTCTAAACGAGCTTTCAAATTCTTTTGCGTCAGATCTTGAGCGATCTGTTTGTACTGTTGGCTCCTCCGTTATGACCTGTGTTGTGTCTGCTACTCTGGCCGCCTCTACCAAGTTATGTTTCTTCTTCTGTTTAATTCCCAGTGATTGTATTGTGTCGCTGGGAAACTCGCCAGTGTTAGTTTTTTCACTTTTACTTAATACGTCCTTTTATAATTAGTTTTATGCTTTTTAAACGTTTGTAAGAAATATTTTAATTCCTGTTATTCATTTAAAGCTGCACATTTTATGTGAAGCAACACATCACGTAACAGTGAATGTTCCTGGGAAATGTTGCTCTTTAGTTACACAGAGTATTTTATGGCTATACAAAGACAAGCGTTTATTTACTTTAAATAGCTGTTTAAAAAGTCACCGAGGTCTCACCAGACACCCTCGTGATTACCGACACTTGTACCTCAACAGAAACCTCGGTGATTATAGGGTACCGAGGTCTCAACAGACATCCCACTGACTACAATATTCAAGTCTTAACCTAAACGTGTGAAGGCTAATTCATGCTGGTAATACTGGAGAGTGAGCGAGCTACTCACCTTCCATCCCTCGCCGTGGCGAGGAGCCGAGTTGGCAGGCCTAGGCTTGGCTGTGGGCGTGTTGCTGTAACCCTCAGTGGAGGTGGAGGGCGTGGGGCTGGTGCAGGCTGGTGCAGTGGGTGTGCGCTGGGCGAGTGGGCGAGACTGTGGAAGACGTACCATCTTGTCCAGTTCCTGGGTGAAGTGAGCTTCCATCTCACCAGTTCTGAGTGTTAGTCCACACACTGGACATGACGAGGTTACAGGTTTGCGTCCTGTAAAGATTACAACACGAGGTTATTACACACGAGTCCAGACATGTATAAAGCGCACACATGAGCGCACAACACTGAAATAACTGAAAATTAACACAAATATAATGGCTAAACATCACCGAGGTTTCTGTAAGGTAGTTAAAGTATGAAATTTTAAATTCTGATATGCCATTCTGTCTTTTTTACCCATCACACTCGTTTAGACATGTTCAACATCCGGGTATCTTTTTGTAGACGTTTCGGCACTGCAAATTCAAGGACATATTGGTTAAGACGAACTATATACGAAAGACGAGGTAATCAGTCCCTCAGTCTTGGAGTTAGTGATGAGCACCGTAGTCTTCAAGACCAAGAGCAAAATCCAGCGAAGTAAGAAGCTCAGTCCCCCAAGGCACGATCCTGGTATCTTTCCTCACAGCTGACAGATAACACTCGACAGTGTTGTATCATGTGAGGTTGATACCATAAGTAGAAGACGAGGGGAAATTCTAAGAAAATACAGAATGACATAACGTTCAATATTATAAGCATGGGGGAGCGCTAAACCTGTAGAATTATACAGCGCACGTGGGGGGGGGGAATATAAGGTATTCAGGCTCAATTAGGGGAACCGGAGCACAGATCCCATTCCCTAGATCAAGAGCCCCTCACCAGCGTCAAGGAACCTTCCTTGAGGGGTAAATGGTGTTAAATAGCGACAAGTTCCAACTGCCTGGATATGGAAGGAATGAAGAACTCGAGGGACGAAACTCAAAAGGATCACCAAACAGAACGAAAGAATTTGTGAAGGATCTGGTTGCAGTCACGTCAGCTAACCTTTCTTTCAAGGAGCACAAGGCATGTCACGACAAACAAGATGAGGCGGATAGAGAGACCTTTCAGAACAAGGAAAATAGTTCCAATGGTGACACTATTCGTCTATGCTCTCTCGCTTTGAATATTGTTCCGTGTTGACGACTCCTTTCACAGCAGAAGAGATCAGAGCTGGAACAAATACAGAGATCATTTACGGCCTACAGAACCAAAAAAATATTTAAATTACTTGGAACATCTCAAACCTCTCAATATGTACTCGCTGGAGCGGAGAGAGATGTGATAGTATGGACAATACTTGAAAGCGTAAAGAAATTCCGATCCGCACACTGCCATAGCAACATACTGGAGTGAGAGATGGAAGATTATAATCAAAGAAAGCGCTAAACCGACAAGGGTCATGCAGCGGATAGATGGAAGAATATGTAAAACATACCCAGTGAAAAGTATGGGCGCCGTGGGCACAATAAGAGAACACTATCAACATTCATGGTACCAGAATGTTTAGCAACTTACCGGAAGGTATCAAACACTGCTGGGACACGTGTAGAAGTCTTCAAGAGGAAACACGACAAGTACCTTCACCAGGTGCCAGATCAACCAGGTTGTGATGAATATGTGGAGCAGTGGGCTACCAGCAGCAACAATCTGGTTGACCAGGAAAGCCTGGTCCATGGCTGAGCTCCGGGAGTAGGAAAATTCTCGAAACCTATCAAAGGTATATTACAGGCATACCCGCCCACACCTGACACCCCACTAGATCCCGCCCACACCTGACACCCCACTAGATCCCCCACACAACCCCCACCTACTTGAGCCAGTCACTTCAGACAATCTCTTACAAATGACGTGAATGCCGCACTTAACACACTACCAGTGAATCATTCTTGGTCCACCACACTCCACACTGCGAGTGGGGGTGTAGGGATGTTAGAATGGGGTGTAGGGAAGAGGGGGAGTTGAGTGTCAGTAAGCACCTGAATGATGTCAGTCTCCCAGAGGACATCATAGATCTCCCAGTCTGAAGAGCTCGGGGTGATGCTTCTCTTGTACAATCCCCCTCCCCCATAAACAACCCCCATCCACATAAACAATCACCCTCCCATTAAATAATTTACCCATACATACAAAATTTTAACTTGTTCTTGGCTAAATAACACAACCATGTCAACGTCTCGCCCACACATCACACCAGTGTCAACGTCTCGCCCACAGCCCTGCTAATTTCATTTACAGCATTTACAAGAGGCAGCAGTAACAGCCATGAACACTTACCTAACGGGTAGCCATCAGAGGCTGGTAGGTCATAGTAGGTCGCCACCACTAACCACGACACACTCGTCACCCCTGCAATGTTTGCGACCACTGATGACACCGTCCGGAGTCACCCCAGTAGACGGAGTCACCAAGGAACAATACATTGGTCACTATACACACACACAACACAAACACAATACCTTCCTTCACGACATCCGCCCTACGATGTACCAGAGTGACTACTGCAGCCAGGGAGGGTGAGAGTGCTGCTACTCACCCTTCACCCAAGCCTGGGAACCTTACCATGGTTCTTTCACTAACGTAGTTCTGGAGTAAAACTATCGTTTATGGTAGCTCTCCACACTTGTTGTTGGTAGCCAACGGTATATACACCGAGAGGAATTTATGTCTATATAAGTATACAGAGTATACTTTAATCCAAACATTAAGGAATAAAGCAATCTTCATTGGTGATGTTTAAGTGAAGTCTTAATTACCCTCGTGCAGTTTATGGTGTTTAAACCTCACTAACCAACAAAACTGCCTCTCAGTGTATATACTCCAAGATGAACGTATCTCGGTCTATATGAAGCAACAAGTGTTTATTATTGTATATACTCTCACAATATACACTGGTAAGCTCTGTATATAAACTCAGAATTTCCGTTAATCTTTATTTTTTATGGATTAATGACACAGTGAACTTGTGCCCTTGTTGAAGTACCTGTACACAACATGTCACACTTGTATTTAATAACTCTCTTCAACATCATGTTTAAAACATGAACATTAAAGCCACTAACATGACGTAGAGGAATTTTCTGACCAACTAGCTAACCTCTGGCTCATCTCTTGGACATGACCTACTCCCAGGGGCGAGCCCCGCCCACCTGCGACATGCCTTCAATTGCTGCACCTCATCTGACTCCAGTATAGTCCTGATAAATCTGTCTTAGTCTGGATAAATCTGTTACCTATGCAACAGATTCCTCATGACTAAGGTAATGAACACAGAATACCAGGCTGAGGAGCTCACTGCCTTATTTTTCAAAGTCCTGTGTATAGTCCTGCAAGGCTGAGGGACTGATTACAAGATCTTCTACTGTCGTCGAATACCTCCTTTGCATTGAACTGATAAAGCCACTGATTGGCGAAACATCTTCAAATAAAGATACCAGGTGTTGCACATGTTACTAATTCCTAATAAGCTAGATAGACACTAATATGATGGATGAGGAGTGTTGGGTGGAGGTGTGTGGAGGGGTGAGGAGTGTTGGGTGGAGGTGTGTGGAGGGGTGAGGAGTGTTGGGTGGAGTTGTGTGGAGGGGTGAGGACTGTTGGGTGGAGTTGTGTGGAGGGGTGAGGAGTGTTGGGTGGAGTTGTGTGGAGGGGTGACGAGTGTTGGGTGGAGTTGTGTGGAGGGGTGAGGAGTGTTGGGTGGAGTTGTGTTGAGGGGAGAGGAGTGTTGGGTGGAGTTGTGTGGAGGAGTGAGGAGTGTTGGGTGGAGTTGTGTGGAGGGGTGAGGAGTGTTGGGTGGAGTTGTGTGGAGGGGTGAGGAGTGTTGGGTGGAGTTGTATGGAGGGGTGAGGAGTGTTGGGTGGAGTTGTGTGGAGGGGTGAGGAGTGTTGGGTGGAGGTGTGTGGAGGGGAGAGGAGTGTTGGGTGGAGTTGTGTGGAGGGGTGAGGAGTGTTGGGTGGAGTTGTGTGGAGGGGTGAGGAGTGTTGGGTGGAGTTGTGTGGAGGGGTGAGGAGTGTTGGGTGGAGTTGTATGGAGGGGTGAGGAGTGTTGGGTGGAGTTGTGTGGAGGGGTGAGGAGTGTTGGGTGGAGGTGTGTGGAGGGGAGAGGAGTGTTGGGTGGAGTTGTGTGGAGGGGTGAGGAGTGTTGGGTGGAGTTGTGTGGAGGGGTGAGGAGTGTTGGGTGGAGGTGTGTGGAGGGGTGAGGAGTGTTGGGTGGAGTTGTATGGAGGGGTGAGGAGTGTTGGGTGGAGTTGTGTGGAGGGGTGAGGAGTGTTGGGTGGAGGTTTGTGGAGGGGAGAGGAGTGTTGGGTGGAGTTGTGTGGAGGGGTGAGGAGTGTTGGGTGGAGTTGTGTGGAGGGGTGAGGAGTGTTGGGTGGAGGTGTGTGGAGGGGTGAGGAGTGTTGGGTGGAGTTGTATGGAGGGGTGAGGAGTGTTGGGTGGAGTTGTGTGGAGGGGTGAGGAGTGTTGGGTGGAGGTGTGTGGAGGGGAGAGGAGTGTTGGGTGGAGTTGTGTGGAGGGGTGAGGAGTGTTGGGTGGAGTTGTGTGGAGGGGTGAGGAGTGTTGGGTGGAGTTGTGTGGAGGGGTGAGGAGTGTTGGGTGGAATTGTGTGGAGGGGTGAGGAGTCTTGGGTGGAGTTGTGTGGAGGGGTGAGGAGTGTTGGGTGGAGTTGTGTGGAAGGGTGAGGAGTGTTGGGTGGATGTGTGTGGAGGGGTGAGGAGTGTTGGGTGGAGTTGTGTGGAGGGGTGAGGAGTGTTGGGTGGAGGTGTGTGGAGGGGAGAGGAGTGTTGGGTGGAGTTGTGTGGAGGGGTGAGGAGTGTTGGGTGGAGTTGTGTGGAGGGGTGACGAGAGTTGGGTGGAGTTGTGTGGAGGGGTGAGGAGTGTTGGGTGGAGTTGTGTGGAGGGGTGAGGAGTGTTGGGTGGAGTTGTGTGGAGGGGTGAGGAGTGTTGGGTGGAGGTGTGAGGAGGGGTGAGGAGTGTTGGGTGGAGTTGTGTGGAGGGGTGAGGAGTGTTGGGTGGAGGTCTGTGGAGGGGTGAGGAGTGTTGGGTGGAGGTGTGTGGAGGGGTGAGGAGTGATGGGTGGAGGTGTGTGGAGGAGTGAGGAGTGTTGGGTGGAGGTGGGTGGAAGGGTGAGGAGTGTTGGGTGGAGGTCTGTGGAGGGGTGAGGAGTGTTGGGTGGAGTTGTGTGGAGGGGTGAGGAGTGTTGGGTGGAGGTCTGTGGAGGGGTGAGGAGTGTTGGGTGGAGGTGTGTGGAGGGGTGAGGAGTGTTGGGTGGAGGTCTGTGGAGGGGTGAGGAGTGTTGGGTGGAGGTGTGTGGAGGGGTGAGGAGTGTTGGGTGGAGTTGTGTGGAGGGGTGAGGAGTGTTGGGTGGAGTTGTGTGGAGGGGTGAGGAGTGTTGGGTGGAGTTGTGTGGAGGGGTGAGGAGTGATGGGTGGAGTTGTGTGGAGGGGTGAGGAGTGTTGGGTGGAGGTCTGTGGAGGGGTGAGGAGTGTTAGGTGGAGTTGTTTGGAGGGGTGAGGAGTGTTGGGTGGAGGTGTGTGGAGGAGTGTTGGGTGGAGTTGTGTGGAGGGGTGAGGAGTGTTGGGTGGAGGTGTGTGGAGGGGTGAGGAGTGTTGGGGGGAGTTGTGTGGAGGGGAGAGGAGTGTTGGGTGGAATTGAGTGGAGGGGTGAGGAGTGTTGGGTGGAGGTGTGTGGAGGAGTGTTGGGTGGAGTTGTGTAAAGGGGTGAGGAGTGTTGGGTGGAGGTGTGTGGAGGGGTGAGGAGTGTTGGGGGGAGGTGTGTGGAGGGGTGAGGAGTGTTGGGTGGAAGTGTGTGGAGGGGTGAGGAGTGTTGGGTGGAGGTGTGTGGAGGGGTGAGGAGTGTTGGGAGGAGGTCTGTCGAGGGGTGAGGAGTGTTGGGTGTTGTGTGGAGGGGTGAGGAGTGTTGGGTGGAGGTGTGTGGAGGGGTGAGGAGTGTTGGGTGGAGGTGTGTGGAGTGGTGAGGAGTGTTGGGTGGAGGTGTGTGTGGAGGGGTGAGGAGTGTTGGGTGGAGGTGTGTGGAGGGATGAGGAGTGTTGGGTGGAGGTGTGAGGAGGGGTGAGGAGTGTTGGGTGGAGGTCTGTGGAGGGGTGAGGAGTGTTGGGTGGAGGTCTGTGGAGGGGTGAGGAGTGTTGGGTGGAGTTGTGTGGAGGGGTGAGGAGTGTTGGGTGGAGGTGTGTGGAGGGGTGAGGAGTGTTGGGTGGAGGTGTGTGGAGGGGTGAGGAGTCTTGGGTGGAGGTGTGTGGAGGGGTGAGGAGTGTTGGGTGGGTGTGTGGAGGGGTGAGGAGTGTTGGGTGGAGGTGTGTGGAGGGGTGAGGAGTGTTGGTTGGAGGTCTGTGAAGGGGTGAGGAGTGTTGGGTGGAGGTCTGTGGAGGGGTGAGGAGTGTTGGGTGGAGTTGTGTGGAGGGGTGAGGAGTGTTGGGTGGAGTTGTGTGGAGGGGTGAGGAGTGTTGGGTGGAGGTCTGTGGAGGGGTGAGGAGTGTTGGGTGGAGTTGTGTGGAGGGGCGAGGAGTGTCGGGTGGAGTTGTGTGGAGGGGTGAGGAGTGTTGGGTGGAGGTGTGTGGAGGGGTGAGGAGTGTTGGTTGGAGTTGTGTGGAGGGGTGAGGAGTGTTGGGTGGGTGTGTGGAGGGGTGAGGAGTGTTGGGTGGAGGTGTGTGGAGGGGTGAGGAGTGTTGGTTGGAGGTCTGTGGAGGGGTGAGGAGTGTTGGGTGGAGGTCTGTGGAGGGGTGAGGAGTGTTGGGTGGAGTTGTGTGGAGGGGTGAGAAGTGTTGGGTGGAGGTCTGTGGAGGGGTGAGGAGTGTTGGGTGGAGTTGTGTGGAGGGGTGAGGAGTGTTGGGTGGAGTTGTGTGGAGGGGTGAGCAGTGTTGGGTGGAGGTGTGTGGAGGAGTGAAAAGTGTTGGGTGGAGTTGTGTGGAGGGGTGAGGAGTGTTGGGTGGAGGTGTGTGGAGGGGTGGGGAGTGTTCGGTGGAGGTGTGTGGAGGGGTGAGGAGTGTTGGGTGGAGGTGTGTTGAGGGGTGAGGAGTGTTGGGTGGAGGTGAGTGGAGGGGTGAGAAGTGTTGGGTGGAGGTCTGTGGAGGGGTGAGGAGTGTTGGGTGGAGGTGTGTGGAGGGGTAAGGAGTGATGGGTGGAGGTGTGTGGAGGGGTGAGGAGTTTTAAGTGGAGGTGGGTGGAAGGGTGAGGAGTGTTGGGTGGAGGTCTGTGGAGGGGTGAGGAGTGTTGGGTGGAGTTGTGTGGAGGGGTGAGGAGTGTTGGGTGGAGGTCTGTGGAGGGGTGAGGAGTGTTGGCTGGAGGTGTGTGGAGGGGTGAGGAGTGTTGGGTGGAGGTCTGTGGAGGGGTGAGGAGTGTTGGGTGGAGGTGTGTGGCGGGGTGAGTTGTGTTGGGTGGAGGTCTGTGGAGGTGTGACGAGTGTTGGGTGGAGGTGTGTGGAGGGGTGAGGAGTGTTGGGTGGAGGTCTGTGGAGGGGTGTTGGGTGGAGTTGTGTGGAGGGGTGAGGAGTGTTGGGTGGAGGTGTGTGGAGGGGTGAGGAGTGTTGGGTGGAGGTGTGTGGAGGGGTGAGGAGTGTTGGGTGGTACAAATGTGTGGAGGGGTGAGGAGTGTTGGGTGGAGGTGTGTGTAGGGGTGAGGAATGTTGGGTGGAGGTGTGTGGAGGGGTGAGGAGTGTTGGGTGGAGGTGTGTGGAGGGGTGAGGAGTGTTGGGTGGAGGTCTGTGGAGGGGTGAGTAGTGTTGGGTGGAGGTCTGTGGAGGGGTGAGGAGTGTTGGGTGGAGTTGAGTGGAGGGGTGAGGAGTGTTGGGTGGAGGTCTGTGGAGGGGTGAGGAGTGTTGGGTGGAGGTGTGTGGAGGGGTGAGCAGTGTTGGGTGGGTGTGTGGAGGGGTGAGGAGTGTTGGGTGGAGGTGTGTGGAGGGGTGAGGAGTGTTGGTTGGAGGTCTGTGGAGGGGTGAGGAGTGTTGGTTGGAGGTCTGTGGAGGGGTGAGGAGTGTTGGGTGGAGGTGTGTGGAGGGGTGAGGAGTGTTGGGTGGAGGTCTGTGGAGGGGTGAGGAGTGTTGGGTGGGTGTGTGGAGGGGTGAGGAGTGTTGGGTGGAGGTGTGTGGAGGGGTGAGGAGTGTTGGTTGGAGGTCTGTGGAGGGGTGAGGAGTGTTGGTTGGAGGTCTGTGGAGGGGTGAGGAGTGTTGGGTGGAGGTCTGTGGAGGGGTGAGGAGTGTTGGGTGGAGTTGTGTGGAGGGGTGAGGAGTGTTGGGTGGAGGTGTGTGGAGGGGTGAGGAGTGTTGGGTGGAGGTGTGTGGAGGGGTGAGGAATGTTGGGTGGAGTTGTGTGGAGGGGTGAGGAGTGTTGGGTGGAGGTGCGTGGAGGGGTGAGGAGTGCTGGGTGGAGTTGTGTGGAGGGGTGAGGAGTGTTGGGTGGAGGTGTGTGGAGGGGTGAGGAGTGTTGGGTGGAGGTCTGTGGAGGGGTGAGTAGTGTTGGGTGGAGGTCTGTGGAGGGGTGAGGAGTGTTGGGTGGAGTTGTGTGGAGGGGTGAGGAGTGTTGGGTGGAGGTGTGTGGAGGGGTGAGGAGTGTTGGGTGGAGGTGTGTGGAGGGGTGAGGAGTGTTGGGTGGGTGTGTGGAGGGGTGAGGAGTGTTGGGTGGAGGTGTGTGGAGGGGTGAGGAGTGTTGGTTGGAGGTCTGTGGAGGGGTGAGGAGTGTTGGTTGGAGGTCTGTGGAGGGGTGAGGAGTGTTGGGTGGAGGTGTGTGGAGGGGTGAGGAGTGTTGGGTGGAGGTGTGTGGAGGGGTGAGGAGTGTTGGGTGGGTGTGTGGAGGGGTGAGGAGTGTTGGGTGGAGGTGTGTGGAGGGGTGAGGAGTGTTGGGTGGAGGTCTGTGGAGGGGTGAGGAGTGTTGGTTGGAGGTCTGTGGAGGGGTGAGGAGTGTTGGGTGGAGGTCTGTGGAGGGGTGAGGAGTGTTGGGTGGAGTTGTGTGGAGGGGTGAGGAGTGTTGGGTGGAGGTGTGTGGAGGGGTGAGGAGTGTTGGGTGGAGGTGTGTGGAGGGGTGAGGAATGTTGGGTGGAGTTGTGTGGAGGGGTGAGGAGTGTTGGGTGGAGGTGTGTGGAGGGGTGAGGAGTGCTGGGTGGAGTTGTGTGGAGGGGTGAGGAGTGTTGGGTGGTGGTGTGTGGAGGGGTGAGGAGTGTTGGGTGGAGTTGTGTGGAGGGGTGAGGAGTGTTGGGTGGAGGTGTGTGGAGGGGTGAGGAGTGTTGGGTGGAGGTGTGTGGAGGGGTGAGGAGTGTTGGGTGGAGTTGTGTGGAGGGGTGAGGAGTGTTGGGTGGAGGTATGTGGAGGGGTGAGGAGTGTTGGGTGGAGGTGTGTGGAGGGGTGAGGAATGTTGGGTGGAGTTGTGTGGAGGGGTGAGGAGTGTTGGGTGGAGGTGTGTGGTGGGGTGAGGAGTGTTGGGTGGAGGTGTGTGGAGGGGTGAGGAGTGTTGGGTGGTGTGTGGAGGGGTGAGGAGTGTTGGGTGGAGTTGTGTGGAGGGGTGAGGAGTGTTGGGTGGAGGTGTGTGGAGGGGTGAGGAGTGTTGGGTGGAGGTGTGTGGAGGGGTGAGGAGTGTTGGGTGAAGTTGTGTTGAGGGGTGAGGAGTGTTGGGTTGAGTTGTGTGGAGGGGTGAGGAGTGTTGGGTGGAGGTGTGTGGAGGGGTGAGGAGTGTTGGGTGGAGGTCTGTGGAGGGGTGAGGAGTGTTGGGTGGAGTTGTGTGGAGGGGTGAGGAGTGTTGGGTGAAGTTGTGTGGAGGGGTGAGGAGTGTTGGGTGGAGGTGTGTGGAGGGGTGAGGAATGTTGGGTGGAGGTGTGTGGAGGGGTGAGGGGTGTTGGGTGGAGGTGTGTGGAGGGGTGAGGAGTGTTGGGTGGAGTTGTGTGGAGGGGTGAGGAGTGTTGGGTGGAGGTGTGTGGAGGGGTGAGGGGTGTTGAGTGGAGGTGTGTGGAGGGGTGAGGAGTGTTGGGTGGAGGTGTGTGGAGGGGTGAGGAGTGTTGAGTGGAGTTGTGTGGAGGGGTGAGGAGTGTTGGATGGAGGTGTGTGGAGAGGTGAGGGGTGTTGGGTGGAGGTGTGTGGAGGGGTGAGGGGTGTTGAGTGGAGGTGTGTGGAGGGGTGAGGAGTGTTGGGTGGAGGTGTGTGGAGGGGTGAGGAGTGTTGGGTGGAGTTGTGTGGAGGGGTGAGGAGTGTTGGGTGGAGTTGTGTGGAGGGGTGAGGAGTGTTGAGTGGAGGTGTGTGGAGGGGTGAGGAGTGTTGGGTGGAGGTGTGTGGAGGGGTGAGGAGTGTTGGGTGGAGTTGTGTGGAGGGGTGAGGAGTGTTGGGTGGAGTTGTGTGGAGGGGTGAGGAGTGTTGGGTGGAGGTGTGTGGAGGGGTGAGGAGTGTTGGGTGGAGGTGTGTGGAGGGGTGAGGAGTGCTGGGTGGAGTTGTGTGGAGGGGTGACGAGTGTTGGGTGGAGGTGTGTGGAGGGGTGAGGAGTGTTGGGTGGTGTGTGAAGGGGTGAGGAGTGTTGGGTGGAGTTGTGTGGAGGGGTGAGGAGTGTTGGGTGGAGTTGTGTGGAGGGGTGAGGAGTGTTGGGTGGAGTTGTGTGGAGGGGTGAGGAGTGTTGGGTGGAGGTGTGTGGAGGGGTGTTGGGTGGAGTTGTGTGGAGGGGTGAGGAGTGTTGGGTGGAGTTGTGTGGAGGGGTGAGGAGTGTTGGGTGGAGTTGTGTGGAGGGGTGAGGAGTGTTGGGTGGAGTTGTGTGGAGGGATGAGGAGTGTTGGGTGGAGTTGTGTGGAGGGGTGAGGAGTGTTGGGTGGAGGTGTGTGGAGGGGTGAGGAGTGTTGGGTGGAGTTGTGTGGAGAGGTGAGGAATGTTGGGTGGAGTTGTGTGGAGGGGTGAGGAGTGTTGGGTGGAGGTGTGTGGAGGGGTGAGGAGTGTTGGGTGGAGTTGTGTGGAGGGGTGAGGAGAGTTGGGTGGAGGTGTGTGGAGGGGTGAGGAGTGTTGGGTGGAGTTGTGTGGAGTTGTGTGGAGGGGTGAGGAGTGTTGGGTGGAGTTGTGTGGAGGGGTGAGGAGTGTTGGGTGGAGTTGTGTGGAGGGGTGAGGAGTGGTGGGTGGAGGTGTGTGGAGGGGTGAGGAGTGTTGGGTGGAGTTGTGTGGAGGGGTGAGGAGTGTTGGGTGGAGGTCTGTGGAGGGGTGAGGAGTGTTGGGTGGAGGGGTGAGGAGTGATGGGTGGAGGTGTGTGGAGGGGTGAGGAGTGTTGGGTGGAGGTGGGTGGAGGGGTGAGGAGTGTTGGGTGGAGGTCTGGGGTGAGGAGTGTTGGTTGGAGGTCTGTGGAGCGGGTGAGGAGTGTTGGGTGGAGGTCTGTGGAGGGGTGAGGAGTGTTGGGTGGAGTTGTGTGGAGGGGTGAGGAGTGTTGGGTGGAGGTCTGTGGAGGGGTGAGGAGTGTTGGGTGGAGTTGTGTGGAGGGGTGAGGAGTGCTGGGTGGAGTTGTGTGGAGGGGTGAGGAGTGTTGGGTGGTGGTGTGTGGAGGGGTGAGGAGTGTTGGGTGGAGTTGTGTGGAGGGGTGAGGAGTGTTGGGTGGAGGTGTGTGGAGGGGTGAGGAGTGTTGGGTGGAGGTGTGTGAAGGGGTGAGGAGTGTTGGGTGGAGTTGTGTGGAGGGGTGAGGAGTGTTGGGTGGAGGTGTGTGGAGGGGTGAGGAGTGTTGGGTGGAGGTGTGTGGAGGGGTGAGGAGTGTTGGGTGGAGTTGTGTGGAGGGGTGAGGAGTGTTGGGTGGAGGTGTGTGGAGGGGTGAGGAGTGTTGGGTAGAGGTGTGTGGAGGGGTGAGGAGTGTTGGGTGGTGTGTGGAGGGGTGAGGAGTGTTGGGTGGAGTTGTTTGGAGGGGTAAGGAGTGTTGGGTGGAGGTGTGTGGAGGGGTGAGGAGTGTTGGGTGGAGGTGTGTGAAGGGGTGAGGAGTGTTGGGTGAAGTTGTGTTGAGGGGTGAGGAGTGTTGGGTGGAGTTGTGTGGAGGGGTGAGGAGTGTTGGGTGGGGGTGTGTGGAGGGGTAAAGGAGTGTTGGGTGGAGGTCTGTGGAGGGGTGAGGAGTGTTGGGTGAAGTTGTGTGGAGGGGTGAGGAGTGTTGGGTGGAGGTGTGTGGAGGGGTGATTAATGTTGGGTGGAGGTGTGTGGAGGGGTGAGGGGTGTTGGGTGGAGGTGTGTGGAGGGGTGAGGAGTGTTGGGTGGAGGTGTGTGGAGGGGTGAGGAGTGTTGAGTGTAGGTGTGTGGAGGGGTGAGGGGTGTTGGGTGGAGGTGTGTGGAGGGGTGAGGGGTGTTGAGTGGAGTTGTGTGGAGGGGTGAGGAGTGTTGGGTGGAGGTGTGTGGAAGGGTGAGGAGTGTTGGGTGGAGGTGTGTGGAGAGGTGAGGGGTGTTGGGTGGAGGTGTGTGGAGTGGTGAGGGGTGTTGGGTGGAGGTGTGTGGAGGGGTGAGGGGTGTTGGGTGGAGGTGTGTGGAGAGGTGAGGGGTGTTGGGTAGACGTGTGTGGAGAGGTGAGGGGTGTTGGGTGGAGGTGTGTGGAGGGGTGAGGAGTGTTGGGTGGAGTTGGGTCGAGGGGTGAGGAGTGGTGGGTGGAGGTGTGTGGAGGGGTGAGGGGTGTTGAGTGGAGGTGTGTGGAGGGGTGAGGAGTGTTGGGTGGAGGTGTGTGGAGGGGTGAGGAGTGTTGAGTGGAGGTGTGTGGAGGGGTGAGGAGTGTTGGGTGGAGGTGTGTGGAGGGGTGAGGAGTGTTGATTGGAGGTGTGTGGAGGGGTGAGGGGTGTTGGGTGGAGGTGTGTGGAGGGGTGAGGGGTGTTGAGTGGAGTTGTGTGGAGGGGTGAGAAGTGTTGGGTGGAGGTGTGTGGAGGGGTGAGGAGTGTTGGGTGGAGGTGTGTGGAGAGGTGAGGGGTGTTGGGTGGAGGTGTGTGGAGAGGTGAGGGGTGTTGGGTGGAGGTGTGTGGAGGGGTGAGGGGTGTTGGGTGGAGGTGTGTGGAGGGGTGAGGGGTGTTGGGTGGAGGTGTGTGGAGGGGTGAGGGGTGTTGGGTGGAGGTGTGTGGAGAGGTGAGGGGTGTTGGGTGGAGGTGTGTGGAGGGGTGAGGGGTGTTGGGTGGAGGTGTGTGGAGAGGTGAGGGGTGTTGGGTGGAGGTGTGTGGAGTGGTGAGGGGTGTTGGGTGGAGGTGTGTGGAGGGGTGAGGGGTGTTGGGTGGAGGTGTGTGTAGAGGTGAGGGGTGTTGGGTGGAGGTGTGTGTAGAGGTGAGGGGTGTTGGGTGGAGGTGTGTGTAGAGGTGAGGGGTGTTGGGTGGAGGTGTGTGTAGAGGTGAGGGGTGTTGGGTGGAGGTGTGTGTAGAGGTGAGGGGTGTTGGGTGGAGGTGTGTGTAGAGGTGAGGGGTGTTGGGTGGAGGTGTGTGTAGAGGTGAGGGGTGTTGGGTGGAGGTGTGTGTAGAGGTGAGGGGTGTTGGGTGGAGGTGTGTGTAGAGGTGAGGGGTGTTGGGTGGAGGTGTGTGGAGAGGTGAGGGGTGTTGGGTGGAGGTGTGTGGAGAGGTGAGGGGTGTTGGGTGGAGGTGTGTGGAGGGGTGAGGGGTGACAGGTGGGAGGGAGGGAGGGAGGGAGCCATCGCCTCATTAATCATTCACACTTTATTTGTTCACGCTGGCACGTCCAACTGGCACTCGTGGCCGTCAGCGCCACCAAGACCAGTGCCAGAGACATACACAGTGCCAAGGAAGCAGTCAGGACCACCTTCATGCATCTTGGCTCTGTATCTCTGTTCCATCATTTGTTCTTCACTCTACTTAGATTTACACCCACACGCGCACACACACACACACACACACACACACACACACACACACACACACACACACACACACACACACACACACACACACACACACACACACACACGTGTGTACTCACCTAGTTCTCACCTATTTGAGGTTGCGGGGGTCGAGTACAAGCTCCTGGCCCCGCCTCTTCAGTGATCGCTACTAGGTCACTCTCCCTGAGCCGTGAGCTTTATCATACCTCTGCTTAAAGCTATGTATGGATCCTGCCTCCACTACATCGCTTCCCAAACTATTCCACTTACTGACTACACTGTGGCTGAAGAAATACTTCCTAACATCCCTTTGATTCATCTGTGTCTTCAACTTCCAACTGTGTCCCCTTGTTACTGTGTCCAGTCTCTGGAACATCCTGTTTTTGTCCACCTTGTCAATTCCTCTCAGTATTTTGTATGTCGTTATCATGTCCCCCCTATCTCTCCTGTCCTCCAGTGTCGTCAGGTTGATTTCCCTTAACCTCTGCTCGTAGGACATACCTCTTAGCTCTGGGACTAGTCTTGTTGCAAACCTTTGCACTTTCTCTAGTTTCTTTACGTGCTTGGCTAGGTGTGGGTTCCAAACTTGTGCCGCATATTCCAATATGGGCCTAACGTACACGGTGTACAGGGTCCTGAATGATTCCTTATTAAGAAGTCGGAATGCTGTTCTGAGGTTTGCTAGGCGCCCATATGCTGCAGCAGTTATTTGGTTGATGTGCGCTTCAGAAGATGTGCCTGGTGTTATACTCACCCCAAGATCTTTTTCCTTGAGTGAGGTTTGTAGTCTCTGGCCCCCTAGACTGTACTCCGTCTGCGGTCTTCTTTGCCCTTCCCCAATCTTCATGACTTTGCACTTGGTGGGATTGAACTCCAGGAGCCAATTGCTGGACCAGGTCTGCAGCCTGTCCAGATCCCTTTGTAGTTCTGCCTGGTCTTCGATCGAGTGAATTCTTCTCATCAACTTCACGTCATCTGCAAACAGGGACACCAGAGTCTATTCCTTCCGTCATGTCGTTCACAAATACCAGAAACAGCACTGGTCCTAGGACTGACCCCTGTGGGACCCCGCTGGTCACAGGTGCCCACTCTGACACCTCGCCACGTACCATGACTCGCTGCTGTCTTCCTGACAAGTATTCCCTGATCCATTGTAGTGCCTTCCCTGTTATCCCTGCTTGGTCCTCCAGTTTTTGCACCAATCTCTTGTGTGGAACTGTGTCAAACGCCTTGTTGCAGTCCAAGAATATGCAATCCACCCACCCTTCTCTCTCTCTTGTCTTACTGCTGTCACCATGTCATAGAACTCCAGTAGGTTTGTGACACAGGATTTCCCGTCCCTGAAATAATGTTGGCAGCTGTTGATGAGATCGTTCCTTTCTAGGTGTTCCACCACTCTTCTCCTGATAATCTTCTCCATGATTTTGCATACTATACATGTCAGTGACACTGGTCTGTAGTTTAATGCTTCATGTCTGTCTCCTTTTTTAAAGATTGGGACTACATTTGCTGTCTTCCATGCCTCAGGCAATCTCCCTGTTTCGATAGATGTATTGAATATTGTTGTTAGGGGTACACATAGCGCCTCTGCTCCCTCTCTCAATACCCATGGGGAGATGTTATCTGGCCCCATTGCCTTTGAGGTATCTAGCTCACTCAGAAGCCTCTTCACTTCTTCCTCGGTTGTGTGCACTGTGTCCAGCACATGGTGGTGTGACCCACCTCTCCGTCTTTCTGGAGCCCCTTCTGTCTCCTCTGTGAACACTTCTTTGAATCTCTTGTTGAGTTCCTCACATACTTCACGGTCATTTCTTGTCTCTCCTCCTTCCTTCCTTAGCCTGATTACCTGGTCCTTAACTGTTGTTTTTCTCCTGATGTGGCTGTACAACAGTTTCGGGTCAGATTTGGCTTTCGCTGCTATGTCATTTTCATATTGTCTTTGGGCCTCCCTTCTTATCTGTACATATTCGTTTCTGGCTCTACGACTGCTCTCCTTATTCTCCTGGGTCCTTTGCCTTCTATATTTCTTCCATTCCCTAGCACACTTGGTTTTTGCCTCCCTGCACCTTTGGGTAAACCATGGGCTCCTCCTGACTTTTTCATTATTCCTGTTACCCTTGGGTACAAACCTCTCCTCAGCCTCCTTGCATTTTGTTGCTACATATTCCATCATCTCAATAACTGGCTTCCCTGCCAGTTCTGCCACTGAACCCCGTTCAGGAAGTTCCTCATTCCTGTGTAGTCCCCTTTCTTGTAGTTTGGCTTCATTCGTCCTGGCCTTCCTGCTTCTCCCTCCACTTGTAGCTCTACTGTGTATTCGAAGCTTAAAACCACATGGTCACTGGCCCCAAGGGGTCTTTCATATGTGATGTCCTCGATATCTGCACTACTCAAGGTGAATACTAAGTCCAGCCTTGCTGGTTCATCCTCTCCTCTCTCTCTTGTAGTGTCCCTTACGTGTTGGTACATGAAGTTTTCCAGTACCACCTCCATCATCTTAGCCCTCCATGTATCTTGGCCCCCATGCGGGTCCAAGTTCTCCCAATCGATCTCCTTGTGGTTAAAGTCACCCATGATCAGGAGCTTTGCCCTGCATGCATGAGCTCTTCTGGCCACTGTAGCCAGTGTGTCAACCATCGCTCTATTGCTCTCGTCATACTTTTGCCTTGGCCTCCTGCTGTTCTGTGGTGGGTTATACATCACTGCTATTACCACCTTGGGACCTCCAGAGTGAAGCATTCCCGCTTTCTTCTCCACTGTCTCCTCTCTCCAGCTCATCAAAATTCCAGCGATTTTTGATCAGCAATGCCACTCCTCCACCACCTCTATTCCCTCTGTCTTTCCTCAGGATTTAGTATCCTGTTGGAAAGATGGCATCTGTTATCATACCTGTAAGCTTGGTTTCTGTGAGAGCTATGATGTCCGGTGATGCCTCTTTGACTCTTTCATGCCACTCCTCCCACTTATTTGTTATTCCATCAGCATTTGTGTACCATACCTTCAGTTTCCTTTCCAACACTGTGGTTTGTGGGGCCTGTGAGGGTGGGAGACCTGGTAGCATACTGTGGGATTCTATAGCTCGGTGTTGGGTGGAGGCTGTGGGTATGGATTGTAGTGTGTGCTGGGATGGTGTGATAGGTTGTATGGTTCTGAGAATAGTTGTGTGTGTGCTTGCCCTTGCTGTTCTGTTCTGCTCTGACTGACCTCTGCTGGTTCCATCCTTGTCTCTTTTCCTAGCTCCTTTCGCTTTTTTGTCCTCTCCCTCAGCTGCTGTCGTTCTGGTTGTGTTCTCTCTGTCTAGGAACACCCTCTTGTACTCTTCCGAGTATTTCAATCGTGGTTTCTCTTGGAGGATCCTGTTCCGCACTGTTTCCGTCCTGAGAATCAGCTTGATTGGTCGGTTTCTCCCCTTCGAGTACCCCCCTATTCTCTGAAAATTTACAATCTCGTCCATCTCTTCACCTATTTCCGTGATGATTTTCTCAATCTCCTTTCTTTCTTCCTGCTGCCTTTCAGTGTGTGTCCTTTCCTCTCTCTCCTGAAGCCCATGGATAAACACTGATTTTGCCCTTTCCTCCTCCCATTGCCTCACCCTCTGTGACTCTGGGTCCTGCCTGTATGTGGTCAGTTTCTCCCTTGATTTTTCCAGTGGCTCTTGATAGCATGGTTGTGCCTCAGCATTCGACCTATCACCCTCTCCATCTGCAACCAGCTGTTCTTCCCTTTCACTCCTTAGCCCTCCTTGGCAGGCTGATATGACCTTAGCATAACTCATAATTCCTTCCTTCCTGTTCGGCCTCGCAGCTTCATATGCTGTGTCTTCTCTGGTCACTACCCCTGTAACTCGCTTCAGCCTATTTATCTCAACTTCTAGGACCCTTATCTTGGCTACTGCAGTTTCGACTTGTGCCTCCCAATTCTTTGTCTCCTTCTCCAACCTCTTTTCCAATTTCACAGAGTGCTCTTTCTCCATTTTTTCAGAAACCTCTCCTAATTTTATCTCCCACTCTTGTTCCATCCTTTTCCACTGCTCCTCTATCCACTCCTCCCTACCAGAACCATTCTCATCTGATCCTTGGTTCCTGCGAGTCCCCACCATGTGTGTGTGTGTGTGTGTGTGTGTGTGTGTGTGTGTGTGTGTGTGTGTGTGCACTCACCTATTTGTACTCACCTATTTGTGGTTGCAGGGGTCGAGTCTTAGCTCCTGGCCCCGCCTCTTCACTGGTTGCTACTGGGCCCTCTCTCTCCCCCCGCTCCATGAGCTTTATCAAACCTCGTCTTAAAACTGTGTATGGTTCCTGCCTCCACTACGTCATTTTCTAGGCTATTCCACTGCCTGACAACTCTATGACTGAAGAAATACTTCCTAATATCTCTCTAACTCATTTGTGTCTTCAACTTCCAATTGTGGCCTCTTGTTTCTGTGTCCCCTCCCTGGAACATCCTGTCTTTGTCCACCTTGTCTATTCTTCGCAGTATTTTATATGTCGTTATCATGTCTCCCCTGACCCTCCTGTCCTCCAGTGTCGTCAGGCCGATTTCCCTTAACCTTTCTTCATAAGACATTCCCCTTAGCTCTGGAACTAACCTTGTCGCAAACCTTTGTACCTTCTCTAGTTTCTTGACGTGCTTTATCAAGTGCGGGATCCAAACAGGTGCTGCATACTCCAGTATGGGCCTGACATACACGGTGTACAGTGTCTTGAACGATTCCTTACTAAGGTATCGAAATGCTGCTCTCAGGTTTGCCAGGCGCCCATATGCTGCAGCAGTTATCTGGTTGATGTGTGCTTCAGGAGACATGCTCGGTGTTATACTCACCCCAAGATCTTTCTCCTTGAGTGAGGTTTGCAGTTTTTGGCCACCTAGCCTATACTCTGTCTGTGGTCTTCTGTGCCCTTCCCCTATCTTCATGACTTTGCATTTGGCAGGATTAAATTCGAGAAGCCATTTGCTGTGTGTGTGTGTGTGTGTGTGTGTGTGTGTGTGTGTGTGTGTGTGTGTGTGTGTGTGTGTGTGTGTGTGTGTGTGTGTGTGTGTGTGTGTGTGTGTGTGTGTCGTGCTGAATAGGTAAAACTGGTTAATTAGCAAGAACTTATTTAAAATTAAGTCCTTTCTAAAATTTTCACTTATATGTTTAAAGCTATAATTTTTCATTTATGTTAATGTAAAAATTGATAATTTTGTACCAAAAGAACCTTAGAAAACTTACCTAACCTTATTATAAGCACAATTTAGCCTAATCCAACTAAATATATTTTAGATAAGTTTACAATAATTTAATAATAAACAAACACAAACAAATATATTTTTATCGTTAAGTGCTTGTAGCAAGTGTTTGATGGTGCTTGTAGCAAGTGTTTCGTGGTGCTGGTAGCAAGTGTTTCATGGTGCTTGTAGCAAGTGTTTGATGGTGCTTGTAGCAAGTGTTTCATGGTGCTTGTAGCAAGTGTTTCGTGGTGCTGGTAGCAAGTGTTTCATGGTGCTTGTAGCAAGTGTTTCGTGGTGCTGGTAGCAAGTGTTTCATGGTGCTTGTAGCAAGTGTTTGATGGTGCTTGTAGCAAGTGTTTCATGGTGCTTGTAGCAAGTGCTTCGTGGTGCTGGTAGCAAGTGTTTCATGGTGCTTGTAGCAAGTGTTTCGTGGTGCTGGTAGCAAGTGTTTCATGGTGCTTGTAGCAAGTGTTTGATGGTGCTTGTAGCAAGTGTTTCATGGTGCTTGTAGCAAGTGTTTCGTGGTGCTGGTAGCAAGTGTTTCATGGTGCTTGTAGCAAGTGTTTCGTGGTGCTGGTAGCAAGTGTTTCATGGTGCTTGTAGCAAGTGTTTCATGGTGCTTGTAGCAAGTGTTTGATGGTGCTTGTAGCAAGTGTTTCGTGGTGCTGGTAGCAAGTGTTTCATGGTGCTTGTAGCAAGTGTTTGATGGTGCTTGTAGCAAGTGTTTCATGGTGCTTGTAGCAAGTGTTTCGTGGTGCTGGTAGCAAGTGTTTCATGGTGCTTGTAGCAAGTGTTTCATGGTGCTTGTAGCAAGTGTTTGATGGTGCTTGTAGCAAGTGTTTCGTGGTGCTGGTAGCAAGTGTTTCATGGTGCTTGTAGCAAGTGTTTGATGGTGCTTGTAGCAAGTGTTTCGTGGTGCTGGTAGCAAGTGTTTCATGGTGCTTGTAGCAAGTGTTTCGTGGTGCTGGTAGCAAGTGTTTCATGGTGCTTGTAGCAAGTGTTTCATGGTGCTTGTAGCAAGTGTTTGATGGTGCTTGTAGCAAGTGTTTCGTGGTGCTGGTAGCAAGTGTTTCATGGTGCTTGTAGCAAGTGTTTGATGGTGCTTGTAGCAAGTGTTTCATGGTGCTTGTAGCAAGTGTTTCGTGGTGCTGGTAGCAAGTGTTTCATGGTGCTTGTAGCAAGTGTTTCATGGTGCTTGTAGCAAGTGTTTGATGGTGCTTGTAGCAAGTGTTTCGTGGTGCTGGTAGCAAGTGTTTCATGGTGCTTGTAGCAAGTGTTTCATGGTGCTTGTAGCAAGTGTTTCGTGGTGCTGGTAGCAAGTGTTTCATGGTGCTTGTAGCAAGTGTTTCATGGTGCTTGTAGCAAGTGTTTCATGGTGCTTGTAGCAAGTGTTTGATGGTGCTTGTAGCAAGTGTTTGATGGTGCTTGTAGCAAGTGTTTCGTGGTGCTGGTAGCAAGTGTTTCATGGTGCTTGTAGCAAGTGTTTCATGGTGCTTGTAGCAAGTGTTTCGTGGTGCTGGTAGCAAGTGTTTCATGGTGCTTGTAGCAAGTGTTTCATGGTGCTTGTAGCAAGTGTTTCATGGTGCTTGTAGCAAGTGTTTAATGGTGCTTGTAGCAAGTGTTTCATGGTGCTTGTAGCAAGTGTTTCATGGTGCTTGTAGCAAGTGTTTCATGGTGCTTGTAGCAAGTGTTTCATGGTGCTTGTAGCAAGTGTTTCATGGTGCTTGTAGCAAGTGTTTCATGGTGCTTGTAGCAAGTGTTTCATGGTGCTTGTAGCAAGTGTTTCATGGTGCTTGTAGCAAGTGTTTCATGGTGCTTGTAGCAAGTGTTTCATGGTGCTTGTAGCAAGTGTTGCATGGTGCTTGTAGCAAGTGTTGCATGGTGCTTGTACTTGTAGCTAGTGTTTCATGGTGCTTGTAGCAAGTGTTTCATGGTGCTTGTAGCAAGTGTTTCATGGTGCTTGTAGCAAGTGTTTCATGGTGCTTGTAGCAAGTGTTCCATGGTGCTTGTAGCAAGTGTTTAATGGTGCTTGTAGCAAGTGTTTCATGGTGCTTGTAGCAAGTGTTTCATGGTGCTTGTAGCAAGTGTTTCATGGTACTTGTAGCAAGTGTTTCATGGTGCTTGTAGCAAGTGTTTAATGGTGCTTGTAGCAAGTGTTTCATGGTGCTTGTAGCAAGTGTTTCATGGTGCTTGTAGCAAGTGTTTCACGGTGCTTGTAGCAAGTGTTTCATGGTGCTTGTAGCAAGTGTTTCATGGTGCTTGTAGCAAGTGTTTCATGGTGCTTGTAGCAAGTGTTTCATGGTGCTTGTAGCAAGTGTTTCATGGTGCTTGTAGCAAGTGTTTCATGGTGCTTGTAGCAAGTGTTTCATGGTGCTTGTAGCAAGTGTTTCATGGTGCTTGTAGCAAGTGTTTCATGGTGCTTGTAGCAAGTGTTTCATGGTGCTTGTAGCAAGTGTTTAATGGTGCTTGTAGCAAGTGTTTCATGGTGCTTGTAGCAAGTGTTTCATGGTGCTTGTAGCAAGTGTTTCATGGGGCTTGTACCAAGTGTTTCGTGGTGCCTGTAGCAAGTGTTTCATGGTGCTTGTAGCAAGTGCTTCATGGTGCTTCTAGCAAGTGTTTCATGGTGCTTGTAGCAAGTGTTTCATGGGGCTTCTAGAAAGTGTTTCTTGGTTCCTGTAGCAGGTGTTTCATGGTGTTGTAGCAAGTGTTTCGTGGTGCCTGTAGCAAGTGTTTTATGGTGCTTGTAGCAAGTGTTTCATGGTGCTTGTAGCAAGTGTTTCATGGGGCTTCTAGAAAGTGTTTCTTGGTTCCTGTAGCAGGTGTTTCATGGTGTTGTAGCAAGTGTTTCGTGGTGCCTGTAGCAAGTGTTTGATGGTGCTTGTAGCAAGTGTTTCATGATCCGTGTAGCAAGTGTTTCATGGTGCTTCTAGCAAGTGTTTCATGGTGCTTGTAGCAAGTGTTTCATGGTACCTGTAGCAAGTGTTTCATGGTGCTTCTAGCAAGTGTTTCATGGTACTTGTAGCAAGTGTTTCATGGTGCTTGTAGCAAGTGTTTCATGGTGCTTGTAGCAAGTGTTTAATGGTGCTTGTAGCAAGTGTTTAATGGTGCTTCTAGCAAGTGTTTCATGGTGCTTGTAGCAAGTGTTTAATGGTGCTTCTAGCAAGTGTTTCATGGTGCTTGTAGCAAGTGTTTCATGGTGCTTGTAGCAAGTGTTTCATGGTGCTTGTAGCAAGTGTTTAATGGTGCTTGTAGCAAGTGTTTCATGGTGCTTGTAGCAAGTGTTTCATGGTGCTTGTAGCAAGTGTTTCATGGTGCTTCAAGCAAGTGTTTCATGGTGCTTGTAGCAAGTGTTTCATGGTGCTTCTAGCAAGTGTTTCATGGTGCTTGTAGCAAGTGTTTCATGGTGCTTGTAGCAAGTGTTTCATGGTGCTTTTAGCAAGTGTTTCATGGTGCTTTTAGCAAGTGTTTCATGGTGCTTTTAGCAAGTGTTGCATGGTGCTTGTAGCAAGTGTTTCATGATGCTTTTAGCAAGTGTTTCATGGTGCTTGTAGCAAGTGTTTCATGGTGCTTGCTGCAAGTGTTGCATGGTGCTTGCAGCAAGTGTTTCATGATGCTTTTAGCAAGTGTTTCATGGTGCTTGTAGCAAGTGTTTCATGGTGCTTGTAGCAAGTGTTTCATGGTGCTTGTAGCAAGTATTCTATGGTGCTTGTAGCAAGTGTTTCATGGTGCTTGTAGCAAGTATTCTATGGTGCCTGTAGAAAGTGTTTCATGGTGCATGTAGCAAGTGTTTCTTGATCTTTGTAGCAAGTATTTCATGGTGCTTCTAGCAAGTCTTTCACGGTGATTGTAGCAAGAGTTTCATGGTGCTTGTAGGCAAGTGTTTCCTGGTGCCTGCAGCAAGTGCTTCACGGTTCTTGTACCAAGTGTTTCATGATGCTTGTAGCAAGTGTTTCGTTCTGCTTGTAGAAAGTATTTCCTGGTTCTTGTAGCAAGTGTTTCATGGTGCTTGTAGCAAGTGTTTCATGGTGCTTGTAGCAAGTGTTTCATGGTGCCTGTAGCAAGTGTTTCATGGAAACTGTTCTGTTGGTCTGTGTACCAGACCAGACTAGACAGACCAGACTAGACAGACCAGACTAGACAGACCATGCTAGACAGACCAGACTAGACAGACCAGGCTAGACAGACCAGGCTAGACAGACCAGACTAGACAGACCATGCTAGACAGACCAGACTAGACAGACCAGACTAGACAGACCAGACTAGACAGACCATGCTAGACAGACCAGACTAGACAGACCAGACTAGACAGACCAGACTAGACAGACCATGCTAGACACACCAGACTAAACAGACCAGACTAGACAAAACAGACTAGACAGACCATGCTAGACAGACCAGACTAGACAGACCATGCTAGACACACCAGACTAAACAGACCAGACTAGACAAACCAGACTAGACAGACCATGCTAGACAGATCAGGCTAGACAGACCAGACTAGACAGACCAGACTAGACAGACCAGACTAGACAGACCAGACTAGACAGACCATGCTAGACAGACCATGCTAGACAGACCAGACTAGACAGACCAGACTAGACAGACCAGACTAGACAGTCCAGGCTAGACAGACCAGGCTAGACAGACCAGACTAGACAGACCAGGCTAGGCAGACCAGGCTAGAAAAACCATGCTAGACAGACCAGACTAGACAGACCATGCTAAACAGACCAGACTAGACAGACAAGACTAGAGAGACCAGACCAGACAGACCATGCTAGACAGACAAGGCTAGACAGACCAGACTAGACAGACCATGCTAGACAAACCAGACTAGACAGACCAGACTAGACAGACCAGACAGACAAGACTAGACAGACCATGCTAGACAGACCAGACTAAACAGACCAGACTAGACAGACCATGCTAGACCAGACTAGACAGACCAGACTAGGCAGACCATGCTAGACAGACCAGACTAGGCAGACCATGCTAGACAGACCATGCTAGACAGACCAGGCTAGACAGACCAGGCTTGACAGACCAGGCTAGACAGACCAGACTAGACAGACCATGCTAGACAGACTAGACTAGACAGACCATGCTAGACAGACCAGACTTTACAGACCATGCTAGACACCAGACTAGACAGACCAGACTTTACAGACCATGCTAGACAGACCAGACTAGACAGACCAGGCTAGACAGACCAGACTAGACAGACCAGGCTAGACAGACCAGGCTAGACAAACCATGCTAGACAGACCAGACTAAACAGACCAGACTAGACAGACCATGCTAGACAGACCAGACTAGACAGACCATGCTAGACAGACCATGCTAGACAGACCAGGCTAGACAGACCAGGCTAGACAGACCATGCTAGACAGACGAGACTAAACAGACCAGACTAGACAGACCATGCTAGACAGACGAGACTAGACAGACCAGGCTAGACAGACCATGCTAGACAGACTAGGCTAGACATACCAGGCTAGACAGACCAGGCTAGACAGATCAGACTAGACAGACCATGCTAGACAGACCAGACTAGACAGACCATGCTAGACAGACCAGGCTAGACAGACCAGGCTAGACAGAGATGACTAGACAGACCATGCTAGACAGACCATGCTAGACAGACCAGACTAGACAGACCAGGCTAGACAGACCAGGCTAGACAGACCAGGCTAGACAGACCAGACTAGACAGACCAGACTAGACAGACCATGCTAGACAGACCAGACTAGACAGACCAGACTAGACAGACCAAGCTAGACAGAGCAGACTAGACAGACCAGATTAGACCGACCATGCTAGACAGACCAGACTAGACAGACCAGGCTAGACAGACCAGACTAGACAGACCATGCTAGACACCAGACTAGACAGACAATGCTAGACAGACCCGACTAGACAGACCATGCTAGACAGACCAGGCTAGACAGATCAGGCTAGACAGACCATGCTAGACAGGCCAGGCTAGACAGACCAGGCTAGACAGACAGACAAGAAGATTAAACAAATAAACCAGACTACACAGACGGACCAGGTTAGACAGAGAGACCAGGTAAGGCAGACCAGGTAAGATAGACCAGGTAAGACAGACCAGGTATGATAGACCAGGTAAGACAGACCAGGTAAGACAGACCAGGTAAGACAGACCAGGTAAGACAGACCAGGTAAGATAGACCAGGTAAGACAGACCAGGTAAGATAGACCAGGTAAGACAGACCAGGTAAGACAGACCAGGTAAGACAGACCAGGTAAGATAGACCAGGTAAGACAGACCAGGTAAGACAGACCAGGTAAGACAGACCAGGTAAGACAGACCAGGTAAGATAGACCAGGTAAGACAGACCAGGTAAGACAGACCAGGTAAAATAGACCAGGTAAGACAGACCAGGTAAGACAGACCAGGTAAGACAGACCAGGTAAGAGACCAGGTAAGATAGACCAGGTAAGATAGACCAGGTAAGACAGACCAGGTAAGACAGACCAGGTAAGATAGACCAGGTAAGACAGACCAGGTAAGACAGACCAGGTAAGACAGACCAGGTAAGATAGACCAGGTAAGACAGACCAGGTAAGATAGACCAGGTAAGATAGACCAGGTAAGACAGACCAGGTAAGATAGACCAGGTAAGATAGACAAGGTAAGACAGACCAGTTAAGACAGACCAGGTAAGATAGACCAGGTAAGATAGACCAGGTAAGATAGACCAGGTAAGATAGACCAGGTAATATAGACCAGGTAAGACTGACCAGGTAAGACAGACCAGGTAAGATAGACCAGGTAAGACAGACCAGGTAAGATAGACCAGGTAAGATAGACCAGGTAAGACAGACCAGGTAAGATAGACCAGGTAAGATAGACAAGGTAAGACAGGTCAGTTAAGACAGACCAGGTAAGATAGACCAGGTAAGATAGACTAGGTAAGATAGACTATGTAAGATAGACCAGGTAAGACAGACCAGGTAAGATAGACCAGGTAAGATAGACCAGGTAAGACAGACCAGGTAAGACAGACCAGGTAAGACAGACCAGGCAAGACAGACCAGGTAAGATAGACCAGGTAAGATAGACCAGGTAAGACAGACCAGGTAAGATAGACCAGGTAAGATAGACCAGGTAAGACAGACCAGGTAAGATAGACCAGGTAAGATAGACAAGGTAAGACAGACCAGTTAAGACAGACCAGGTAAGATAGACCAGGTAAGATAGGCCAGGTAAGACAGACCAGGTAAGACAGACCAGGTAAGACAGACCAGGTAAGATAGACCAGGTAAGATAGACCAGGTAAGATAGACCAGGTAAGACAGACCAGGTAAGATAGACCAGGTAAGATAGACCAGGTAAGACAGACCAGGTAAGATAGACCATGTAAGACAGACCAGGTAAGACAGACCAGGTAAGACAGACCAGGTAAGACAGACCAGGTAAGACAGACCAGGTAAGACAGACCAGGTAAGACAGACCAGTTAAGACAGACCAGGTAAGACAGACCAGGTAAGACAGACCAGGTAAGACAGACCAGGTAAGACAGACCAGGTAAGACAGATCAGGTAAGACAGACCAGGTAAGACAGACCAGGTAAGACAGACCAGGTAAGACAGACCAGGTAAGACAGACCAGGTACTGAATATTGTTTCGGTATAAAAAATCCTTTATGATTGCCTTGTATATGTGTGTGTGTGTGAGAGAGAGAGAGAGAGAGAGAGAGAGAGAGAGAGAGAGAGAGAGAGAGAGAGAGAGAGAGAGAGAGAGAGAGAGAGAGAGAGAGAGAGAGAGAGCAGCAGCAACAAAGTATCACACTTGGATCCACTTCGAGGACAGCGTGAAACAAGCTTTTATACCACAAGACGGGCAGAAAGCAGCAACTTCACTCTGGCTGTACCCTTCTCCAGAACATCACTCCATCTAAGATCATATATACCCAGGATGACTCGAGTATGGAACACATTCGTACAGGATAATGATGCCAACGAGATAAAGTCAGTTGATCAAATGAAAATGCTGGCCCACAGATGGCTCCAACTTCATCCTGTTCCCTACTTGTATGTCTCATAACAATAAAAATGCTTTCAAATGAGCTGATGTAGGTAACAGCTCTTAGCTTGCCAATAAAGTTAGGAATCCTTAACCTGTAATATAGCTGTCAATAAAGCTAGGGATCCTTAACCTTGTCAAACCCTGTGTAAAAAAAAGGAGGGACGGAGAGAGAGAGAGAGAGAGAGAGAGAGAGAGAGAGAGAGAGAGAGAGAGAGAGAGAGAGAGATAAAGAGAAAGAGAGAGAGAGAGCAGCAGCAGCAGCAGAAAGATAATTTACGGTGGGATATTTGCACAAGATTTTTTTAATATTTCCAGAGTGTTTACAGAGCTGAGGTGTGTGTGTGTGTGTGTGTGTGTGTGTGTGTGTGTGTGTGTGTGTGTGTGTGTGTGTGTGTGTGTGTGTGTGTGTGTGGGTGTGTGTGTGTGTGTGTGTGTGTGTGTGTGTGTGTGTGTGTGTGTGTGTGTGTGTGTGTGTGTGTGTGTGTGTGTGTGTGTAGAAAGTCTTACAGAGGAGAGATAATGCAAAAGTATATGGAGAGGAAGATAAACACTCTACTACACTATAACTTAAAA
>NC_091292.1:82274120-82299120 GCF_038502225.1 Cherax quadricarinatus | reverse complement strand
TTGTGGTCCCAGTGGTGGCCTATGCTAACTTCCCTATAGTGTATAAATATACCTAGTTGAATGAATCTTATTGTAGCCAGGTGTCCAGTGGTTTACGCACTGGCCTGGAGTTTTACGACTCACCTGCCATGGGTTCTAACTCCTCCCGTCCTGTGATTCGTTTCCTTGAAACACGAACATGCAATTTAAGCTAATAGGAAAACCTTGAGATGTTACAAGCATGATACCTGTTAACCGGTGATTAACCTGTGTAATCCTCTCAGGATCATTCTTGATTAATCTCCCCTGGGTGATTAAGATGAGTAGGGCTTTACCGGGAGATATTACCTCAGGGGAAGCAGTTCCCCCTCAGTCCAACCCTCCCCTAGTCCAACCTTACCCCAGTCCAACCCTCCCCCAAGCCAACCCTTCCCCAGGCCAACATTTCCCCAGTCCAAACCTCCCCCAGTCCAACGCTTCCCCAGTCCAACCCTCCTCCAGCCCAACCCTCCCTCAGTCCAACCCTCCCCATGCCCAACTCACCTCCAGGCCAACCCTCCCACTGTTCAACCCTCCCTCAATTCAACCCTCCCAAAGTCCAACCCTCCCCCAGGCCAACCCCCTCCAGCATCACTCTGGAAACAACACCAGGTAACCCCAGGCACGGAAGCCATTTCCTGGGTTCCACATAGTCGAAGCTCTCCAGTGAGCCAACTGAGAGTCGACCATTCGCACATCAATGTCTTAGGCTGGTTCCCTTCGTTATAATCATGGGAGGGAGCGCCAAAGCCGCGAGGGCCATGCAGCGCCTGGGGAACGGGAGGCAATGAGGTCTGACCAAAGAGGGAGGTAGCTCCTACTGTTAGTATGATCTGGCAGACTTCAGTAGTGTCAACCTGAGCTGGGAGACATCAGTAGTGTCAGCCTGGGCTGGTAGACTTCAGTAGTGTCAGGCTGAGCTGGTAGACTTCAGTAGTGTCAGCCTGGGCTGGTAGACTTCAGTAGTGTCAGCTTGGGCTGGCAGACTTCAGTAGAGTCAGGCTGAGCTGGTAGACTTCAGTAGTGTCAGCCTGAGCTGGTAGACTTCAGTAGTGTCAGCCTGAGATGGTAGACTTTATTCGTGTCAGCCTCGGCTGGTAGACTTCAGTAGTGTCAGGCTGAGCTGGTAGACTTCAGTAGTGTCAGCCTGAGCTGGGAGACTTCAGTAGTGTCAACCTGAGCTGGGAGACTTCAGTAGTGTCAACCTCAGCTGGGAGACTTCAGTAGTATCAGTCCTGAGCTTCAGTAGACTTCAGTAAGTAGTGTCAGTCTGAGCTGGGAGACTTCAGTAGTGTCAGCCAGAGCTGGTACATTTCAGTAGTGTCAGCCTGAGCTGGTACATTTCAGTAGTGTCAGCCTGAGCTGGTAGACTTCACTAGTGTCAGCCTGGACTGGTAGACTTCAGTAAAGTCAACCTGAGCTCGGAGACTTCAGCAGCGTCAGCCTGAGCCGGGAGACTTCAGTAGTGTCAGCCTGAGCTGAGAGACTTCAGTGAAGTCAACCTGAGCTGGGAGACTTCAGCAGTGTCAGCCTGAGCTGGGAGACTTCAGTAGTGTCAACCTAAGCTGGGAGACTTCAGTAGTGTCAGCCTGAGCTGGGAGACTTCAGTAGTGTCAGCCAGGGCTGGGAGACTTCAGTAGTGTCAGGCTGAGCTGGTAGACTTCAGTAATGTCAGCCTGAGCTGGTAGACTTCAGTAGTGTCAGGCTGAGCTGGAAGACTTCAGCAGTGACAGCCTGAGCTGGGAGACTTCAGCAGTGACAGCCTGAGCTGGTAGACTTCAGTAGTGTCAGCCAGGGCTGGGAGACTTCAGTAGTGTCAACCTGAGCTGGGAGACTTCAGCAGTGACAGCCTGAGCTGGTAGACTTCAGTAGTGTCAGGCTGAGCTGGGAGACTTCAGTAGTGTCAACCTGAGCTGGGAGACTTCAGCAGTGACAGCCTGAGCTGGTAGACTTCAGTAGTGTCAGGCTGAGCTGGTAGACTTCAGTAGTGTCAACCTGAGCTGGGAGACTTCAGTAGTGTCAACCTGAGCTGGGAGACTTCAGCAGTGTCAGCCTGAGCTGGTAGACTTCAGTAGTATCAGGCTGAGCTGGTAGACTTCAGTAGTGTCAGCCAGGGCTGGCACACTTTACTCGTGTCAGCCTGGGCTGGTAGACTTCAGTAGTGTCAGCATGAGCTGGTAGACTTCAGTAGTGTCAGCCTGAGCTGGTAGACTTCAGTAGTGTCAACCTGAGCTGGTAGACTTCAGTAGTGTCAGCCTGAGCTGGTAGACTTCAGTAGTGTCAGCCTGAGCTGGTAGACTTCAGTAGTGTCAGGCTGAGCTGGTAGACTTCAGTAGTGTCAGCCAGGGCTGGCACACTTTACTCGTGTCAGCCTGAGCTGGTAGACTTCAGTAGTGTCAGGCTGAGCTGGTAGACTTCAGTAGTGTCAGGCTGAGCTGGTAGACTTCAGTAGTGTCAGCCTGAGCTGGTAGACTTCAGTAGTGTCAGCCTGAGCTGGTAGACTTCAGTAGTGTCAGCCTGAGCTGGTAGACTTCAGTAGTGTCAGCCTGAGCTGGTAGACTTCAGTAGTGTCAGCCTGAGCTGGTAGACTTCAGTAGTGTCAACCTGAGCTGGTAGACTTCAGTAGTGTCAGCCTGAGCTGGTAGACTTCAGTAGTGTCAGCCTGAGCTGGTAGACTTCAGTAGTGTCAGCCTGAGCTGGTAGACTTCAGTAGTGTCAGCCTGAGCTGGGAGACTTCAGTAGTGTCAGCCTGAGCTGGTAGACTTCAGTAGTGTCAGCCTGAGCTGGTAGACTTCAGTAGTGTCAGGCTGAGCTGGTAGACTTCAGTAGTGTCAGGCTGAGCTGGTAGACTTCAGTAGTGTCAGGCTGAGCTGGTAGACTTCAGTAGTGTCAGCCTGAGCTGGTAGACTTCAGTAGTGTCAGCCTGAGCTGGTAGACTTCAGTAGTGTCAGGCTGAGCTGGTAGACTTCAGTAGTGTCAGGCTGAGCTGGTAGACTTCAGTAGTGTCAGCCTGAGCTGGTAGACTTCAGTAGTGTCAGCCTGGGCTGGTAGACTTCAGTAGTGTCAGCCTGAGCTGGTAGACTTCAGTAGTGTCAGCCTGGGCTGGTAGACTTCAGTAGTGTCAGGCTGAGCTGGTAGACTTCAGTAGTGTCAGGCTGAGCTGGTAGACTTCAGTAGTGTCAGCCTGAGCTGGTAGACTTCAGTAGTGTCAGGCTGAGCTGGTAGACTTCAGTAGTGTCAGCCTGAGCTGGTAGACTTCAGTAGTGTCAGCCTGGGCTGGTAGACTTCAGTAGTGTCAGGCTGAGCTGGTAGACTTCAGTAGTGACAGCCTGGGCTGGTAGACTTCAGTAGTGTCAGCCTGGGCTGGTAGACTTCAGTAGTGTCAGCCTGAGCTGTAGACTTCGGTAGTGTCAGCCTGGGCTGGTAGACTTCAGTAGTGTCAGCCTGGGCTGGTAGACTTCAGTAGTGTCAGCCTGAGCTGGTAGACTTCAGTAGTGTCAGCCTATGCTGGTAGACTTCAGTAGTGTCAGGTTGAGCTGGTAGACTTCAGTAGTGTCAGCCTGAGCTGGTAGACTTCAGTAGTGTCAGCCTGGGCTGGTAGACTTCAGTAGTGTCAGGCTGAGCTAGTAGACTTCAGTAGTGTCAGCCTGAGCTGGTAGACTTCAGTAGTGTCAGCCTGGGCTGGAAGACTTCAGTAGTATCAGGCTGAGCTGGTAGACTTCAGTAATGTCAACCTGAGCTGGGAGACTTCAGTAGTGTCAAACTGAGCTGGGAGACTTCAGCAGTGTCAGCATGAGCTGGTAGACTTCAGTAGTGTCAGCCTGAGCTGGTAGACTTCAGTAGTGTCAGGCTGAGCTGGTAGACTTCAGTAGTGTCAGCCTGAGCTGATAGGCCTCAGTAGTTTTCAGCCTGAGCTGGTAGACTTCAGTAGTGTCAGCCTGAGCTGGTAGACTTCAGTAGTGTCAGCCTGGGCTGGTAGACTTCAGTAGTGTCAGCCTGATCTGGTAGACTTCGGTAGTGTCAGCCTGGGCTGGTACACTTTACTCGTGTCAGCCTGGGCTAGTAGACTTCAGTAGTGTCAGCCTGATCTGGTAGACTTCGGTAGTGTCAGCCTGGGCTGGTACACTTTACTCGTGTCAGCCTGGGCTGGTAGGCTTCAGTAGTGTCAGGCTGAGCTGGTAGACTTCAGTAGTGTCAACCTGCGCTGGAAGACTTCAGTAACGTCAGGCTGAGCTGGGAGACTTCAGTAGTGTCAACCTGCGCTGGAAGACTTCAGTAACGTCAGGCTGAGCTGGGAGACTTCAGTAGTGTCAACCTGCGCTGGAAGACTTCAGCAGTGACAGCCTGAGCTGGTAGACTTCAGTAGTGTCAGGCTGAGCTGGGAGACTTCAGTAGTGTCAACCTGAGCTGGGAGACTTCAGCAGTGACAGCCTGAGCTGGTAGACTTCAGTAGTGTCAGGCTGAGCTGGTAGACTTCAGTAGTGTCAGCCTGAGCTGGTAGACTTCAGTAGTGTCAGCCTGAGCTGGTAGACTTCAGTAGTGTCAGCCTGGGCTGGTAGACTTCAGTAGTGTCAGGCTGAGCTGGTAGACTTCAGTAGTGTCAGCCTGGGCTGGTAGACTTCAGTAGTGTCAGCCTGGGCTGGTAGACTTCAGTAGTGTCAGCCTGAGCTGGTAGACTTCAGTAGTGTCAGCCTGAGCTGGTAGACTTCAGTAGTGTCAGCCTGAGCTGGTAGACTTCAGTAGTGTCAACCTGAGCTGGGAGACTTCAGCAGTGTCAGCCTGAGCTGGTAGACTTCAGTAGTGTCAGGCTGAGCTGGTAGACTTCAGTAGTGTCAGCCAGGGCTGGCACACTTTACTCGTGTCAGCCTGAGCTGGTAGACTTCAGTAGTGTCAGCCTGAGCTGGTAGACTTCAGTAGTGTCAGGCTGAGCTGGTAGACTTCAGTAGTGTCAGCCTGAGCTAGTAGACTTCAGTAGTGTCAGCCTGAGCTGGTAGACTTCAGTAGTGTCACCCTGAGCTGGGAGACTTCAGTAGTGTCAACCTGAGCTGGTAGACTTCAGTAGTGTCAACCTGAGCTGGTAGACTTCAGTAGTGTCAGGCTGAGCTGGTAGACTTCAGTAGTGTCAGCCTGAGCTGGGAGACTTCAGTAGTGTCAAACTGAGCTGGTAGAATTCAGTAGTGTCAGCCTGAGCTGGTAGACTTCAGTAGTGTCAGGCTGAGCTGGTAGACTTCAGTAGTGTCAGCCTGAGCTGGTAGACTTCAGTAGTGTCACCCTGAGCTGGTAGACTTCAGTAGTGTCACCCTGAGCTGGGAGACTTCAGTAGTGTCAGCCTGAGCTGGTACACTTTATTCGTGTCAGCCTCGGCTGGTAGACTTCAGTAGTGTCAGGCTGAGCTGGTAGACTTCAGTAGTGTCAGGCTGAACTGGTAGACTTCAGTAGTGTCAGGCTGAGCTGGTAGACTTCAGTAGTGTCAGCCTGAGCTGGTAGACTTCAGTAGTGTCAGCCTGAGCTGGTAGACTTCAGTAGTGTCAGGCTGAGCTGGTAGACTTCAGTAGTGTCAGGCTGAGTTGGTAGACTTCAGCAGTGTCAGCCTGAGCTGGTACACTTTACTCGTGTCAGCCTGGGCTAGTAGACTTCAGTAGTGTCAGCCTGAGCTGGTACACTTTACTCGTGTCAGCCTGGGCTGGTAGGCTTCAGCAGTGTCAGGCTGAGCTGGTAGACTTCAGTAGTGTCAGGCTGAGCTGGTAGACTTCAGTAGTGTCAGCCTGAGCTGGTAGACTTCAGTAGTGTCAGCCTGAGCTGGTAGACTTCAGTAGTGTCAGCCTGAGCTGGTAGACTTCAGTAGTGTCAGCCTGAGCTGGTAGACTTCAGTAGTGTCAGCCTGAGCTGGTAGACTTCAGTAGTGTCAGCCTGAGCTGGTAGACTTCAGTAGTGTCAGCCTGGGCTGGTAGACTTCAGTAGTGTCAGCCTGAGCTGTAGACTTCGGTAGTGTCAGCCTGGGCTGGTAGACTTCAGTAGTGTCAGCCTGGGCTGGTAGACTTCAGTAGTGTCAGCCTGAGCTGGTAGACTTCAGTAGTGTCAGCCTATGCTGGTAGACTTCAGTAGTGTCAGCCTGAGCTGGGAGACTGAGCTGGTAGACTTCAATAGTGTCAGCCTGAGCTCGTAGACTTCAGTAGTGTCAGCCTCGGCTGGTAGACTTCAGTAGTGTCAGCCTGGGCTGGTAGACTTCAGTATTGTCAGGCTGAGCTAGTAGACTTCAGTAGTGTCAGCCTGACCTGGTAGACTTCAGTAGTGTTGTCGTGGGGGTCCGGAAGGAGATATGATGGTTGAAGATAAACACACTTGTGGATTGTAACGCTATATATTGTCAGACTGTGGTAAGGGGAGGGCCCAGCCTGCCGTGTTACTGCCTGTTGTATGTCTAAGCGTGGAGTGAGAGCGAGGCAGAGCGTCGCACTAACTCATGCGCATCCCGTGACGTCATACAGTCACTAGACCTAAGGATCGTCTATGTAAAACACATGGATGGTACTATAATACTCAGCTAAACTATATACAACACATGTAAGGGGATCAGCAACTATGCTGACAGTGTCAGCCTGGGCTGGTAGACTTCAGTAGTGTCAGGCTGAGCTGGTAGACTTCAGTAGTGTCAGCCTGAGCTGGTAGACTTCAGTAGTGTCAGCCTGAGCTGGTAGACTTCATCAGTGTCAGCCTGAGCTGGTAGACTTCAGTAGTGTCAGCCTGAGCTGGTAGACTTCAGTAGTGTCAGGGCGAGCTGGTAGACTTCAGTAGTGTCTGGCTGAGCTGGTAGACTTCAGTAGTGTCAGTCTGGGCTGGGAGACTTCAGTAGTGTCAGGCTGAGCTGGTAGACTTCAGTAGTGTCAGCCTGGGCTGGGAGACTTCAGTAGTGTCAGCCTGAGCTGGTAGACTTCAGTAGTGTCAGCCTGAGCTGGTAGACTTCAGTAGTGTCACCATGGGCTGGGAGACTTCAGTAGTGTCAGGCTGAGCTGGTAGACTTCAGTAGTGTCAGCCTGGGCTGGGAGACTTCAGAAGTGTCAGCATGAACAGGGAGACTTCATCAGTGTCAGCCTGAGCTGGGAGACTTCAGTAGTGTCAGCCTGAACTGGCAGACTTCAGTAGTGTCAGCCTGGGCTGGTAGAATTCAGTAGTGTCAGGGCGAGCTGGTAGACTTCAGTAGTGTCAGCCTGAGCTGGGAGACTTCAGTAGTGTCAGCCTGAACTGGCAGACTTCAGTAGTGTCAGCCTGGGCTGGTAGACTTCAGTAGTGTCAGCCTGAGCTGGGAGACTTCATTAGTGTCAGCCTGGGCTGGGAGACTTCATTAGTGTCAGCCTGAGCTGGGAGACTTCATTAGTGTCAGCCTGAACTGGCAGACTTCAGTAGTGTCAGCCTGGGCTGGTAGAATTCAGTAGTGTCAGGGCGAGCTGGTAGACTTCAGTAGTGTCAGCCTGAACTGGCAGACTTCAGTAGTGTCAGCCTGGGCTGGTAGACTTCAGTAGTGTCAGCCGGAGCTGGGAGACTTCAGTAGTGTCAGCCTGAACTGGCAGACTTCAGTAGTGTCAGCCTGAGCTGGCAGACTTCAGTAGTGTCAGCCTGGGCTGGGAGACTTCAGTAGTGTCAGCCTGGGCTGGGAGACTTCAGCAGTGTCAGCCTGAGCTGGGAGACTTCAGTAGTGTCTGGCTGAGCTGGTAGACTTCAGTAGTGTCAGCCTGGGCTGGTAGACTTCAGTAGTGTCAGGATGAACTGCGGCGAGCAGAAATAGCCTGGTTGATCAGGCCCTGATCCACCGCGAGGCTTGGTCATGGACCTGGCTGCGGGGGCGCTGACCCTCGGAACACCCTCCAGGTATACTCCAGGTATACTCCAGGTACACTCCAGGTATATTCCAGGTATACTCCAGGTATACTCCAGGTATACTCCAGGTATACTCCAGGTATACTCCAGGTACACTCCAGGTATACTCCAGGTATACTCCAGGTATACTCCAGGTATACTCCAGGTATACTCCAGGTATACTCCAGGTATAACAATAAGAACATGGTGAAGTATCACATTAAAAGTTCATCAGGTTCATCAGCTAGGACAGGTATCAGCTAGGACAATAAGACAGGGTCATCAGCTAGTGCTAGGAGTATCAGCTATTCATCAAACAGGGTTCAGCTAGGACAGGTTCTAGCTAGACAGGTTCAGCTAGGACAGGTTCATCAGCTAGGACAGGGTCATCAGCTAGGACAGGGTCATCAGCTAGGACAGGTTCATCAGCTAGGACAGGGTCATCAGCTAGGACAGGGTCATCAGCTAGGACAGGTTCATCAGCTAGGACAGGTTCATCAGCTAGGACAGGTTCATCAACTAGGACAGGTTCATCAGCTAGGACAGGTTCATCAGCTAGGACAGGATCATCAGCTAGGACAGGTTCATCAGCTAGGACAGGTTCATCAGCTAGGACAGGTTCATCAGCTAGGACAGGTTCATCAGCTAGGACAGGTTCATCAGCTAGGACAGGTTCATCAGCTAGGACAGGTTCATCAGCTAGGACAGGTTCATCAGCTAGGACAGGGTCATCAGCTAGGACAGGGTCATCAGCTAGGACAGGGTCATCAGCTAGGACAGGTTCATCAGTTAGGACAGGTTCATCAGCTAGGACAGGTTCATCAGCTAGGACAGGTTCATCAGCTAGGACAGGTTCATCAGCTAGGACAGGTTCATCAGCTAGGACAGGTTCATCAGCTAGGACAGGTTCATCAGCTAGGACAGGTTCATCAGCTAGGACAGGTTCATCAGCTAGGACAGGTTCATCAGCTAGGACAGGTTCATCAGCTAGGACAGGTTCATCAGCTAGGACAGGTTCATCAGCTAGGACAGGTTCATCAGCTAGGACAGGTTCATCAGCTAGGACAGGTTCATCAGCTAGGACAGGTTCATCAGCTAGGACAGGTTCATCAGCTAGGACAGGTTCATCAGCTAGGACAGGTTCAGCTAGGACAGCATAGCTAGGACAGGTTCATCAGCTAGGACAGGTTCATCAGCTAGGACAGGTTCACCAGCTAGGACAGGTTCATCAGCTAGGACAGGGTCATCAGCTAGGACAGGTTCATCAGCTAGGACAGGTTCATCAGCTAGGACAGGTTCATCAGCTAGGACAGGTTCATCAGCTAGGACAGGTTCATCAGCTAGGACAGGTTCATCAGCTAGGACAGGTTCATCAGCTAGGACAGGTTCATCAGCTAGGACAGGTTCATCAGCTAGGACAGGTTCATCAGCTAGGACAGGTTCATCAGCTAGGACAGGTTCATCAGCTAGGACAGGTTCATCAGCTAGGACAGGTTCATCAGCTAGGACAGGTTCATCAGCTAGGACAGGTTCATCAGCTAGGACAGGTTCACCAGCTAGGACAGGTAGGACAGGTCATCAGCTAGGACAGGTTCATCAGCAAGGACAGGTTCATCAGCTAGGACAGGTTCATCAGCTAGGACAGGTTCATCAGCTAGGACAGGTTCATCAGCTAGGACAGGTTCATCAGCTAGGACAGGTTCATCAGCTAGGACAGGTTCATCAGCTAGGACAGGTTCATCAGCTAGGACAGGTTCATCAGCTAGGACAGGTTCATCAGCTAGGACAGGTTCATCAGCTAGGACAGGTTCATCAGCTAGGACAGGTTCATCAGCTAGGACAGGTTCATCAGCTAGGACAGGTTCATCAGCTAGGACAGGTTCATCAGCTAGGACAGGGTCATCAGCTAGGACAGGTTCATCAGCTAGGACAGGGTCATCAGCTAGGACAGGTTCATCAGCTAGGACAGGTTCATCAGCTAGGACAGGTTCATCAGCTAGGACAGGTTCATCAGCTAGGACAGGTTCATCAGCTAGGACAGGGTCATCAGCTAGAACAGGTTCATCAGCTAGGACAGGTTCATCAGCTAGGACAGGTTCACCAGCTAGGACAGGTTCATCAGCTAGGACAGGGTCATCAGCTAGGACAGGTTCATCAGCTAGGACAGGTTCATCAGCTAGGACATCAGCTAGGACATCAGCTAGTTCATCAGCTAGGACAGGTTCATCAGCTAGGACAGGTTCATCAGCTAGGACAGGTTCACCAGCTAGGACAGGTTCATCAGCTAGGACAGGTTCATCAGCTAGGACAGGTTCATCAGCTAGGACAGGTTCATCAGCTAGGACAGGTTCATCAGCTAGGACAGGTTCATCAGCTAGGACAGGTTCATCAGCTAGGACAGGTTCATCAGCTAGGACAGGTTCATCAGCTAGGACAGGTTCATCAGTTAGGACAGGTTCATCAGCTAGGACAGGTTCATCAGCTAGGACAGGTTCATCAGCTAGGACAGGGTCATCAGCTAGGACAGGGTCATCAGCTAGGACAGGTTCATCAGCTAGGACAGGTTCATCAGCTAGGACAGGTTCATCAGCTAGGACAGGTTCATCAGCTAGGACAGGGTCATCAGCTAGGACTGGGTCATCAGCTAGGACAGGTTCATCAGCTAGGACATCAGCTAGGACAGGTTCATCAGCTAGGACAGGTTCATCAGCTAGGACAGGTTCATCAGCTAGGACAGGTTCATCAGCTAGGACAGGGTCATCAGCTAGGACAGGTTCATCAGCTAGGACAGGTTCATCAGGGTCATCAGCTAGGACAGGGTCATCAGCTAGGACAGGTCATCATCTAGGACAGGGTCATCAGCTAGGACAGGTTCATCAGCTAGGACAGGTTCATCAGCTAGGACAGGGTCATCAGCTAGGACAGGTTCATCAGCTAGGACAGGTTCATCAGCTAGGACAGGTTCATCAGCTAGGACAGGTTCATCAGCTAGGACAGGTTCATCAGCTAGGACAGGTTCATCAGCTAGGACAGGTTCACCAGCTAGGACAGGTCATCAGCTAGGACAGGTTCATCAGCTAGGACAGGTTCATCAGGTTCATCAGCTAGGACAGGTTCATCAGCTAGGACAGGTTCATCAGCTAGGACAGGTTCATCAGCTAGGACAGGTTCATCAGCTAGGACAGGTTCATCAGCTAGGACAGGTTCACCAGCTAGGACAGGTTCATCAGCTAGGACAGGTTCATCAGCTAGGACAGGTTCATCAGCTAGGACAGGTTCATCAGCTAGGACAGGTTCATCAGCTAGGACAGGGTCATCAGCTAGGACAGGTTCATCAGCTAGGACAGGGTCATCAGCTAGGACAGGGTCATCAGCTAGGACAGGGTCATCAGCTAGGACAGGTTCATCAGCTAGGACAGGGTCATCAGCTAGGACAGGTTCATCAGCTAGGACAGGTTCATCAGCTAGGACAGGTTCACCAGCTAGGACAGGTTCATCAGCTAGGACAGGTTCATCAGCTAGGACAGGTTCATCAGCTAGGACAGGTTCATCAGCTAGGACAGGGTCATCAGCTAGGACAGGTTCATCAGCTAGGACAGGTTCATCAGCTAGGACAGGGTCATCAGCTAGGACAGGGTCATCAGCTAGGACAGGGTCATCAGTTAGGACAGGGTCATCATCTAGGACAGGGTCATCAGCTAGGACAGGTTCATCAGCTAGGACAGGGTCATCAGCTAGGACAGGGTCATCAGCTAGGACAGGTTCATCAGCTAGGACAGGTTCATCAGCTAGGACAGGGTCATCAGCTAGGACAGGTTCATCAGCTAGGACAGGTTCATCAGCTAGGACAGGTTCACCAGCTAGGACAGGTTCATCAGCTAGGACAGGGTCATCAGCTAGGACAGGGTCATCAGCTAGGACAGGTCATCAGCTAGGACAGCTAGGACAGGTTCATCAGCTAGGACAAGTTCATCAGCTAGGACAGGTTCATCAGCTAGGACAGGTTCATCAGCTAGGACAGGTTCATCAGCTAGGACAGGTTCATCAGCTAGGACAGGTTCATCAGCTAGGACAGCGTCATCAGCTAGGACAGCGTCATCAGCTAGGACTGGGTCATCAGCTAGGACTGGGTCATCAGCTAGGACAGGGTCATCAGCTAGGACAGGGTCATCAGCTAGGACTGGGTCATCAGCTAGGACTGGGTCATCAGCTAGGACAGCGTCATCAGCTAGGACAGCGTCATCAGCTAGGACAGGGTCATCAGCTAGGACAGGGTCATCAGCTAGGACAGGGTCATCAGCTAGGACAGGGTCATCAGCTAGGACAGGGTCATCAGCTAGGACTGGGTCATCAGCTAGGACAGCGTCATCAGCTAGGACAGCGTCATCAGCTAGGACTGGGTCATCAGCTAGGACTGGGTCATCAGCTAGGACTGGGTCATCAGCTAGGACTGGGTCATCAGCTAGGACAGCGTCATCAGCTAGGACAGCGTCATCAGCTAGGACAGCGTCATCAGCTAGGACTGGGTCATCAGCTAGGACAGCGTCATCAGCTAGGACAGCGTCATCAGCTAGGACTGGGTCATCAGCTAGGACAGCGTCATCAGCTAGGACAGCGTCATCAGCTAGGACAGCGTCATCAGCTAGGACTGGGTCATCAGCTAGGACTGGGTCATCAGCTAGGACAGGGTCATCAGCTAGGACAGGGTCATCAGCTAGGACTGGGTCATCAGCTAGGACTGGGTCATCAGCTAGGACTGGTTCATCAACTAGGACTGGGTCATCAGCTAGGACAGCGTCATCAGCTAGGACTGGGTCATCAGCTAGGACTGGGTCATCAGCTAGGACAGCGTCATCAGCTAGGACAGCGTCATCAGCTAGGACAGCGTCATCAGCTAGGACAGGGTCATCAGCTAGGACAGGTTCATCAGCTAGGACAGGTTCATCAGCTAGGACAGCGTCATCAGCTAGGACAGCGTCATCAGCTAGGACTGGGTCATCAGCTAGGACAGCGTCATCAGCTAGGACTGGGTCATTAGCTAGGACTGGGTCATCAGCTAGGAGAGCGTCATCAGCTAGGACTGGGTCATCAGCTAGGGCTGGGTCATCAGCTAGGACAGCGTCATCAGCTAGGACAGCGTCATCAGCTAGGACTGGGTCATCAGCTAGGACAGCGTCATCAGCTAGGACAGCGTCATCAGCTAGGACTGGGTCATCAGCTAGAACTGGGTCATCAGCTAGGACAGCGTCATCAGCTAGGACAGGGTCATCAGCTAGGACTGGGTCATCAGCTAGGACTGGGTCATCAGCTAGGACAGGGTCATCAGCTAGGACTGGGTCATCAGCTAGGACAGCGTCATCAGCTAGGACAGCGTCATCAGCTAGGACTGGGTCATCAGCTAGGACAGGGTCATCAACTAGGACAGGGTCATCAGCTAGGACTGGGTCATCAGCTAGGACTGGGTCATCAGCTAGGACAGGGTCATCACCTAGGACTGAGTCATCAGCTAGGACAGGGTCATCAGCTAGGACAGGGTCATCAGCTAGGACTGGGTCATCAGCTAGGACAGGGTCATCAGCTAGGACTGGGTCATCAGCTAGGACAGCGTCATCAGCTAGGACAGGGTCATCAGCAAGGACAGGGTCATCAGCTAGGACTGGGTCATCAGCTAGGACAGCGTCATCAGCTAGGACTGGGTCATCAGCTAGGACTGGGTCATCAGCTAGGACAGCGTCATCAGCTAGGACTGGGTCATCAGCTAGGACAGGTTCAGTGGTCACCTTCCAGCTGGGCTTCAGTTACTCTCACTTGACAATTACAATCTCTCAGCATCTTCTCTCATATACACACCAGAGATTGTATTCTTATGAAGATACTCCCATCATGCCAGAGTGACGACAAGATACTTCCATCATGCCAGAGTGACGACAAGATACCTCCATCATGCCAGAGTGACGACAAGATACCTCCATCATGCCAGAGTGACGACAAGATACCTCCATCATGCCAGAGTGACGACAAGATACCTCCATCATGCCAGAGTGACGACAAGATACCTCCATCATGCCAGAGTGACGACAAGATACCTCCATCATGCCAGAGTGACGAGAAGATACCTCCATCATGCCAGAGTGACGACAAGATACCTCCATCATGCCAGAGTGACGACAAGATACCTCCATCATGCCAGAGTGACGACAAGATACCTCCATCATGCCAGAGTGACGACAAGATACCTCCATCATGCCAGAGTGACGACAAGATACCTCCATCATGCCAGAGTGACGACAAGATACCTCCATCATGCCAGAGTGACGACAAGATACCTCCATCATGCCAGAGTGACGACAAGATACCTCCATCATGCCAGAGTGACGACAAGATACCTCCATCATGCCAGAGTGACAAGATACCTCCATCATGCCAGAGTGACGACAAGATACCTCCATCATGCCAGAGTGACGACAAGATACCTCCATCATGCCAGAGTGACGACAAGATACCTCCATCATGCCAGAGTGACGACAAGATACCTCCATCATGCCAGAGTGACGACAAGATACCTCCATCATGCCAGAGTGACGACAAGATACCTCCATCATGCCAGAGTGACGACAAGATACCTCCATCATGCCAGAGTGACGACAAGATACCTCCATCATGCCAGAGTGACGACAAGATACCTCCATCATGCCAGAGTGACGACAAGATACTCCCATCATGCCAGAGTGACGACAAGATACCTCCATCATGCCAGAGTGACGACAATATACCTCCATCATGCCAGAGTGACGACAAGATACCTCCATCATGCCAGAGTGACGACAAGATACCTCCATCATGCCAGAGTGACGACAATATACCTCCATCATGCCAGAGTGACGACAATATACCTCCATCATGCCAGAGTGACGACAATATACCTCCATCATGCCAGAGTGACGACAATATACCTCCATCATGCCAGAGTGACGACAATATACCTCCATCATGCCAGAGTGACGACAATATACCTCCATCATGCCAGAGTGACGACAAGATACGTCCATCATGCCAGAGTGACGACAAGATACCTCCATCATGCCAGAGTGACGACATTATACCTCCATCATGCCAGAGTGACGACAAGACACCTCCATCATGCCAGAGTGACGACAAGATACCTCCATCATGCCAGAGTGACGACAAGATACTCCCATCATGCCAGAGTGACGACAAGATACCTCCATCATGCCAGAGTGACGACAATATACCTCCATCATGCCAGAGTGACGACAAGATACCTCCATCATGCCAGAGTGACGACAAGATACCTCCATCATGCCAGAGTGACGACAATATACCTCCATCATGCCAGAGTGACGACAATATACCTCCATCATGCCAGAGTGACGACAATATACCTCCATCATGCCAGAGTGACGACAATATACCTCCATCATGCCAGAGTGACGACAATATACCTCCATCATGCCAGAGTGACGACAATATACCTCCATCATGCCAGAGTGACGACAAGATACGTCCATCATGCCAGAGTGACGACAAGATACCTCCATCATGCCAGAGTGACGACATTATACCTCCATCATGCCAGAGTGACGACAAGACACCTCCATCATGCCAGAGTGACGACAAGATACTCCCATCATGCCAGAGTGACGACAAGATACCTCCATCATGCCAGAGTGACGACAATATACCTCCATCATGCCAGAGTGACGACAATATACCTCCATCATGCCAGAATGACGACAAGATACCTCCATCATGCCAGAGTGACGACAAGATACCTCCATCATGCCAGAGTGACGACAAGATACCTCCATCATGCCAGAGTGACGACAATATACCTCCATCATGCCAGAGTGACGACAAGATACCTCCATCATGCCAGAGTGACGACAAGATACCTCCATCATGCCAGAGTGACGACAAGATACCTCCATCATGCCAGAGTGACGACAAGATACCTCCATCATGGCAGAGTGACGACAAGACACCTCCATCATGCCAGAGTGACGACAATATACCTCCATCATGCCAAAGTGACGACAATATACCTCCATCATGCCAGAGTGACGACAATATACCTCCATCATGCCAGAGTGATGAGAAGATACCTCCATCATGCCAGAGTGACGACAATATACCTCCATCATGCCAGAGTGATGAGAAGATACCTCCATCATGCCAGAGTGATGACAAGATACCTCCATCATGCCAGAGTGACGACAATATACCTCCATCATGCCAGAGTGACGACAATATACCTCCATCATGCCAGAGTGACGACAATATACCTCCATCATGCCAGAGTGATGACAAGATACCTCCATCATGCCAGAGTGACGACAATATACCTCCATCATGCCAGAGTGACGACAAGACACCTCCATCATGCCAGAGTGACGACAATATACCTCCATCATGCCAGAGTGATGACAAGATACCTCCATCATGCCAGAGTGACGACAAAATACCTCCATCATGCCAGAGTGACGACAAGATACCTCCATCATGCCAGAGTGACGACAATATACCTCCATCATGCCAGAGTGACGACAATATACCTCCATCATGCCAGAGTGACGACAATATACCTCCATCATGCCAGAGTGACGACAATATACCTCCATCATGCCAAAGTGACGACAAGATACCTCCATCATGCCAAAGTGACGACAAGATACCTCCATCATGCCAGAGTGACGACAATATACCTCCATCATGCCAGAGTGACGACAAGACACTTCCATCGTGCCAGAGTGACGACAATATACCTCCATCATGCCAGAGTGACGACAAGATACCTCCATCATGCCAAAGTGACGACAAGACACTTCCATCATGCCAGAGTGACGACAAGATACCTCCATCATGCCAGAGTGACGACAAGATACCTCCATCATGCCAGAGTGACGACAAGACACCTCCATCATGCCAGAGTGACGACAAGATACCTCCATCATGCCAGAGTGACGACAATATACCTCCATCATGCCAGAGAGACGACAAGATACCTCCATCATGCCAGAGTGACGACAAGATACCTCCATCATGCCAGAGTGACGACAATATACCTCCATCATGCCAGAGTGACGACAAGATACCTCCATCATGCCAGAATGACGACAATATACCTCCATCATGCCAGAGTGACGACAAGATACTCCCATCATGCCAGAGTGACGACAAGATACCTCCATCATGCCAGAGTGACGACAAGATACCTCCATCATGCCAGAGTGACGACAAGATACCTCCATCATGCCAGAGTGACGACAAGATACCTCCATCATGCCAGAGTGACGACAATATACCTCCATCATGCCAGAGTGACGACAATATACCTCCATCATGCCAGAGTGACGACAATATACCTCCATCATGCCAGAGTGACGACAATATACCTCCATCATGCCAGAGTGATGACAAGATACCTCCATCATGCCAGAGTGACGAAAAGATACCTCCATCATGCCAGAGTGACGAAAAGATACCTCCATCATGCCAGAGTGACGACAAGATACCTCCATCATGCCAGAGTGACGACAAGATACCTCCATCATGCCAGAGTGACGACAAGATACCTCCATCATGCCAGAGTGACGACAAGATACCTCCATCATGCCAGAGTGACGACAATATACCTCCATCATGCCAGAGTGACGACAAGATACCTCCATCATGCCAGAGTGACGACAAGATACCTCCATCATGCCAGAGTGACGACAATATACCTCCATCATGCCAGAGTGACGACAAGATACCTCCATCATGCCAGAGTGACGACAAGATACCTCCATCATGCCAGAGTGACGACAAGATACCTCCATCATGCCAGAGTGACAAGATACCTCCATCATGCCAGAGTGACGACAAGATACCTCCATCATGCCAGAGTGACGACAAGATACCTCCATCATGCCAGAGTGACGACAAGATACCTCCATCATGCCAGAGTGACGACAAGATACCTCCATCATGCCAGAGTGACGACAATATACCTCCATCATGCCAGAGTGACGACAAGATACCTCCATCATGCCAGAGTGACGACAAGATACCTCCATCATGCCAGAGTGACGACAAGATACCTCCATCATGCCAGAGTGACGACAATATACCTCCATCATGCCAGAGTGACGACAAGATACCTCCATCATGCCAGAGTGACGACAAGATACCTCCATCATGCCAGAGTGACGACAATATACCTCCATCATGCCAGAGTGACGACAAGATACCTCCATCATGCCAGAGTGACGACAAGATACCTCCATCATGCCAGAGTGACGACAAGATACCTCCATCATGCCAGAGTGACGACAATATACCTCCATCATGCCAGAGTGACGACAAGATACCTCCATCATCCCAGAGTGACGACAAGATACCTCCATCATGCCAGAGTGACGACAAGATACCTCCATCATGCCAGAGTGACGACAAGAGTTGTCAGGAGAGGAGGTCTAGTGAAAGTGAATGGGAAGACAAGTCTAGCAACGAGGGGAGGGGAGCAAGATCTAGTAAGGGGAAGGAAAGGAAGATCTAGTAAGAGGAGGGGGAAGGAAGATCTAGTAAGGGGGAGGGGAGGAAGATTTGGTAAGGGGGAGGGGGAAGGAAGATCTAGTGAGGAGGGGGATAGGAAGATCTAGTAATGGGGAGGAGGACGATCTAGTAAGGGGGAGGGGGAAGGAAGATCTAGTAAGGGGGAGGGGAGGAAGATCTAGTAAGATGGAGGGGGAAGGAAGATCTAGTAAGGGGGAGGGGGAAGGAAGATCTAGTATGGGGGAGGGGGAAGGAAGTTCTAGTATGCGGGAGGGGAGGAAGATCTAGTAAGAGGGAGGGGAAAGGAAGATTTAGTATGGGGGAAGGGGAAAGAAGATCTATTAAGGGGAAAGGAAGATCTAGTAAGGGGGAGGGGGAAGGAAGTTCTAGTATGGGGGAGGGGAGGAAGATCTAGTATGGGGGAGGGGGAAGGAAGATCTAGTAAGGAGGAGGAGGAAGGAAGATCTAGTAAGGGGGAGGGGGTAGTAACGCAGGGGAGGGGGTAGTATCGCAGGGGAGGGGGTAGTAACGCAGGGGAGGGGGTAGTAACGCAGGGGAGGGGGTAGTAACGCAGGGGAGGTGGTAGTAACGCAGGGGTAGGGGTGATAATCAGGTGATCAGGATTAGATTCCCCTAAGACTGGATCATAAGGTCGAGGCTGCCACGTTACACGCACCGGATGATCGTCCTTGTGAACCTGCGATCAGGTGACCCCCCCATGACATCACCAGGTGATCAGCTGACTCAGGTCGCTGATACTGGGGGGCGAGGTGACACTCGACCCCCCATCTTGTTATGGATATGGGGAGGCCAGAAGGGGTAGTGACGTGGCTAAGGGAACTATAATGCAACCAGGAACTACAACAGAACCAGGAACTACAACAGAACCAGGAACTACAACAGAACCAGGAACTATGAACTATATTGGAACCAGGAACTATGATTTATGGTGAAATTTGATACTATAGTGGTACCAAAAACTACAGTGTATCTGGAATTATAGTGGAACCTGAAACCGTGGTGGAATCTTTACCTTTGTCTGATCAACCAAGCTGTTGCTGCTGGTGGCCCTGGGCCAGTATTGCCTGGTGTTCCTGCGTTTCACTGGGTTTATTTTAATATTTCCCATATCTCTCACTCTTGTATGTCACGTTAGTGTGGAGATAAGAACCACGTCCTACAGTGCCCTCCACCAACATATTATCATGTATCTGTCCCCCGCTCCAGTGACTAAATACTTTGAGGCGTTCCCAGTAATTTAAATGCTCTCCTGGCCCTCTGCGGACCTTTAATGATACATGCACATATTCCAAGCCGGATATCTCTATTGCTCTGAAAGGAGTCGTCAACACTGAACAATACTCTAAGCGAGAGAACACAAGCTAATTGAAAAGTGTCACCACTGGAACTATTTCCCTTGTTTTGAAAGTTCTCATTATCCATCCCATCACATTCCTGACTAAGCATCTCAACGTATTTGCTCGAAATTCCTCATTTTTTCTGCAACATTCCAGAACTCGATTGAAAGTAAGTCCTTTCTAAAATTTTCTCTCATATTTTTGAAGATATATTTTTTTCATTTATGTTAACGTAAAAATTAATAATTTTGTACCAAAAAAAAAGTAAAAAAACTTATCTAACCTTATTATCACAAGCACAATTTAATTTAGCCAAATCCAACTAAATATATTTCAGATAAGTTTACAATAATTTAATAATAAACAAACACAATAAAATGTATTTCTTCGTTAGATTCAGAGTGATTTTTGCGAAATTATTGCATGCACAAATTTTCGCTTCCCTTATTCGGCAAGAAGAGTGTTGTTATTTAAGCCAAGAGTGATAGGATGGTCGTGATCACAGCCATCCTATAGACTGGTCTTCTGCTAAAACTGTCTTCCCTACTTCCAACTTTAACAGTCGCCGTCTGGTTGAATCCTCCCTAATACACAACTTTCCTTGTATGAATCTTAGTCGTGGCTTCGTCTCTGTAGATGCCTTCCTCTCCCACTACATTGTAAAATGCTCCAAACTTCAGAACACCCGTGACTTAACCTGATTCCTCCTTTTTTCTTCTTATCCCTCTTCCCCTTTCCTCTTTCCTTTTTTCTCTTCTGGGTTGTTTTTCTTTCTTATCTTGTGTTTCTGTTCCTTCATTATTCATTTCATTATTTTCCCCTCCCCCCTCCTCTGTGTTCTTGCTCTCCCTCTGTGGGCACCTAGCTCCCTTGTGGCCACTTAGCTCCCTTGTGGGCACCTAGCTCCCTTGTGGGCACCTAGCTCCCTTGTGGGCACCTAGCTCCCTTGTGGGCACCTAGCTCTTTTGTGGGCACCTAGCTCCCTTGTGGGCACCTAGCTCCCTTGTGGGCACCTAGCTCCCTTGCAGTGCTCCCCTTTCTTTGTATTTGACTGGCTCCTCCTCCTTACTTCCCCATTACTACTTCCTTCCATCTCTGCCACTACTACTATTACTACTACTACTACTACTACTACTACCACTACTACTATTACTACTACTACTACTACCACTATTACTACTACTACCACCACTACTACTACTACCACTACTATTACTACTACTACTGCCACTACTACTATTACTACTACCACTACTACTACCACTACTATTACTACTACTACCACTACTATTACTACTACCACTACTACTATTACTACTACTACTACTATTACTACTACTACTACCACTACTACTACCACTACAACTACTACCACTACTACTATTACTACTACCACTACTACTACCACTACTACTATTACTACTACTACTACTACCACTACTATTACTACTACTATTACTACTACCACTACTATTACTACTACCACTACTACTATTACTACTACCACTACTATTACTACCACTACCACTACTACTATTACTACTACCACTACTACTATTACTACTACTATTACTACTACCACTACTACTACCACTACTACTATTACTACTACTACCACTACTATTACTATTACTATCACTACTACTACCACTACTACTATTACTACTACTACTACCACTACTACTATTACTACTACTACCACTACTACTACTACTACCACTACTACTATTAATACCACTACCACTACTATTACTACTACCACTACTACTACTATTACTACTACCACTACTATTACTACTACCACTACTACTATTAGTACTACTACTACTACTATTACTACTGCCACTACTACTATTACTACTACCACTACTACTATTACTACCACTACTACTATTACTACCACTTCTATTATTACTACCACTTCTATTATTACTACTAATACCACTACTACTACTACCACTACTATTACTACTACTACTACTACTATTACTACCACTACTATTACTACCACTACTATTATTACTACTACTACTACCACTACTATTACTACCACTACTACTACCACTACTACTATTACTACTGCCACTACTACCACTACTACCACTACTACTATTACTACCACTACTACTACCACTATTACTACTACCACTACTACTACCACTACTATTACTACTACCACTACTACTACCACTACCACTACTACTACCACTACTATTACTACTACTACTACTACCACTACTATTACTACTACCACTACTACTACCACTACTACTACCACTACTACTATTACTACTATTACTACTACTATTACTACTACTACCACTACTATTACTACCACTACCACTACTATTACTACTACCACTACTATTACTACCACTACCACTACTACTATTACTACTACCACTACTACTACCACTACTACTATTACTACTACTACTACCACTACTACTATTACTACCACTTCTATTATTACTACTACTACTACCACTACTACTATTACTACTACTACTACCACTACTATTACTACTACTACTACCACTACTACTATTACTACCACTACTACTATTACTACCACAACCACTACTACTACTGCCACTACTACTATTACTACTACTACTACTACTATTACTACCACTATTACTACCACTTCTATTATTACTACTACTACTACCACTACTACTAATACTACTACTACTACTACTACCACTACTACTACTACTACTACCACTACTATTACTACTACTACTACTACCACTACTATTACTACCACTACTATTATTACTACTACTACTACCACTACTACTACTACCACTACTACTATTACTACTGCCACTACCACTACTATTACTACCACTACTACTACCACTACTATTACTACTACCACTACTACTACCACTATTACTACCACTACTACTTCCACTACTATTACTACTACCACTACTACTACCACTACTATTACTACCACTACCACTATTACTACTACCACTACTACTACCACTACTACTATTACTACTACCACTACTACTATTACTACCACTACCACTACTACCACTACTACTATTACTACTACCACTACCACCACTACTATTACTACTACTACCACTACTACTATTACTACCACCACTACCACTACTACTATTACTACCACTACTACTACCACTACTATTACTACTACTACCACTACTACTACTATTACCACCACTACCTCCTCCTGCCTATATATAGCCGTCCTGCTCTACTTCTGGTTAGTGTGATTTGTAAATGGTCCAAGTCGGACCGAAACGTCGTGGTAAGCTTCTCTCTTCTATGTGCGGGATATTTGTGTATTGTTCGTCACGGTATTGTGCCTTTTTTTATTTAATACTAGAGCAATTCCCAATAATACTAGAGCAATTCCCAATAATACTAGAGCAATTTCCACTAATACTAGAGCAATTTCCACTAATGCTAGAGCAATTTTCAATAATACTAGAGCAATTTCCACTAATACTAGAGCAATTTCCACTAATGCTAGAGCAATTTCCACTAATACTAGAGCAATTCCCACTAATGCTAGAGCAATTTTCACTAATACTAGAGCAATTCCCACTAATGCTAGAGCAATTTCCACTAATACTAGAGCAATTTCCACTAATGCTAGAGCAATTTCCACTAATGCTAGAGCAATTTCCACTAATACTAGAGCAATTCCCACTAATGCTAGAGCAATTTTCACTAATACTAGAGCAATTCCCACTAATGCTAGAGCAATTTCCACTAATACTAGAGCAATTTCCACTAATACTAGAGCAATTTCCACTAATGCTAGAGCAATTTCCACTAATACTAGAGCAATTCCCACTAATGCTAGAGCAATTTTCACTAATACTAGAGCAATTCCCACTAATGCTAGAGCAATTTCCACTAATACTAGAGCAATTTCCACTAATGCTAGAGCAATTTTCACTAATACTAGAGCAATTCCCACTAATGCTAGAGCAATTTTCACTAATGCTAGAGCAATTTCCACTAATGCTAGAGCAATTCCCACTAATGCTAGAGCAATTTTCACTAATACTAGAGCAATTCCCACTAATGCTAGAGCAATTTTCACTAATACTAGAGCAATTCCCACTAATGCTAGAGCAATTCCCACTAATGCTAGAGCAATTTCCACTAATGCTAGAGCAATTTTCACTAATACTAGAGCAATTTCCACTAATGCTAGAGCAATTCCCACTAATGCTAGAGCAATTTCCACTAATACTAGAGCAATTTCCACTAATGCTAGAGCAATTCCCACTAATGCTAGAGCAATTTCCACTAATACTAGAGCAATTCCCACTAATGCTAGAGCAATTTTCACTAATACTAGAGCAATTCCCACTAATGCTAGAGCAATTTCCACTAATGCTAGAGCAATTCCCACTAATGCTAGAGCAATTTCCACTAATGCTAGAGCAATTCCCACTAATGCTAGAACAATTTCCACTAATACTAGAGCAATTCCCACTAATGCTAGAACAATTTCCACTAATACTAGAGCAATTCCCACTAATGCTAGAGCAATTTCCACTAATGCTAGAGCAATTCCCACTAATGCTAGAGCAATTTCCACTAATACTAGAGCAATTCCCACTAATGCTAGAGCAATTTTCACTAATGCTAGAGCAATTCCCACTAATGCTAGAGCAATTCAAACTAATGCTAGAGCAATTCCCCGTCATTACAACACTAACTACCGTCATTACAACACTAACTACCGTAATTACAACACTAACTACCGTAATTACAACACTAACTACCGTAATTACAACACTAACTACCGTAATTACAACACTACCGTCATTACAACACTACCGTAATTACAACACTAACTACCGTAATTACAACACTAACTACCGTAATTACAACACTAACTACCGTAATTACAACACTACCTTCATTACAACACTAACTACCGTCATTACAACACTAACTACCGTAATTACAACACTACCGTAATTACAACACTACCATCATTACAACACTACCATAATTACAACACTACCATAATTACAACACTAACTACCGTCATTACAACACTAACTACCGTAATTACAACACTACCATCATTACAACACTACCATAATTACAACACTAACTACCGTAATTACAACACTAACTACCGTAATTACAACACTACCGTCATTACAACACTAACTACCGTAATTACAACACTAACTACCGTAATTACA
>NC_091292.1:82249120-82271620 GCF_038502225.1 Cherax quadricarinatus | reverse complement strand
AGTGTGGGGAGGAGGGAGAAGGTAAGTGTGGGGAGGAGGGAGAAGGTAAGTGTGGGGAGGAGGCAGGTGTTCAACAACACTGGAATCGGACCTTAGGAGTATGTCCTATGAGAAGGCACTAAGGTAGTTAATCCTGATGACATTAAAGGAAAAGGACTTGGGGTGATATGACAACAACGTAAAAAATACTGAGGAAGTGATAGGATGGACAGGGACGAATTGTTTGAGAGGCGGGAAACAGGAACACAAGGGCACAACTGGAAGTTAAAAATACAAGTAAATCACAAGGAAGTTTAGAAAGTATTTCTTCTGTCTTAGAGTAGACAGGAAATGGAACGACTTGGACAGTGGAACGGTAGGGACAGGACCCATACACAACTTCAAGAAGTACGATAAGGCTCTTTGTAGCCAGGAGTGAACCTGGTAACGGCAAAGGGACGAGGCTTGGAGGTGAGACTCAACCTTACCAACCATATATGAGTACACAAGTGTGTCTGCGTGTGCGTATGTGTGTGGGGGGGGTATGACAAGTGGGGTTCCATAAGGATCAGTATTATTTCCTGTGTACGTAAGTTAACTATAAGTGTATCTGGCCAGGTTGCAGGACACGTCTGACACATAATGGCAGAAGTTTACACCCAGCAAATGCAAAGTTATGAAAATTGGATAATGACACAAGGCTGGGGGACGAAGGCTGCAAAATTTGCTGGAAGGGAAGGACCTCGGGGTGAGCACAGTTCCGAGCATATTACCTGGAGTTTACCTGGAGAGGGTTTCGGAGGTCAACGTCCCCGACACACAACTCCCTGACACAACCCAATAGCCGTCGCACCAATCGCAAGACTTGCAAATTTACAAATAGCTTTCAGGAACCTTAACAAGAATCTTTCAAGACACTGTAACACAATAGTGTGTTAGAGTGTAATAGAATGCAATAGTTACAACGCATTTATAAAGTGTAATTGAGAAAGAATATGTAGTAGTAGTCGTAGTAGTACAAAAGAGCACTGCAGGAGGTCTACTGGGCCACCCAGGGCAGGATTAGTGAGACACTAGTGACTTACATATAAAGGTGTTAGAGACTGAAGTATCTCAACAATGTGAGAGCAGTGTTACCAGGACAGAGAACTGCAGCGTGACACCTGCCACAAGCTAGGAAAACAAGGAATCAAGCAAGAGGAACGTCAGGAGACAGGGAAGGCAAAGCAAATGCGGAACACATGTCACGAAGACAGGAGGAGACAAAGGTCAGGGTGAAGAGTGTATCATCTTCAGAAGTGTCATTCCCCAGAGTGTCATGTCAACAAGGTTCACCGTCACCAGCAGTGTCATTCCCCAGAGTGTCATGTCAACAAGGTTCACCGTCACCAGCAGTGTCATTCCCCAGAGTGTCATGTCAACAAGGTTCACCGTCACCAGCAGTGTCATGTCAACAAGGTTCACCGTCACCAGCAGTGTCATTCCCCAGAGTGTCATGTCAACAAGGTTCACCGTCACCAGCAGTGTCATTCCCCAGAGTGTCATGTCAACAAGGTTCACCGTCACCAGCAGTGTCATTCCCCAGAGTGTCATGTCAATAAGGTTCATCGTCACCAGCAGTGTCATTCCCCAGAGTGTCATGTCAACAAGGTTCACCGTCACCAGCAGTGTCATTCCCCAGGGCGTCATGTCAACAAGGTTCACCGTCACCAGCAGTGTCATTCCCGAGAGTGTCATGTCAACTAGGTTCACCGTCACCAGCAGTGTCATTCCCCAGAGTGTCATGTCAACAAGGTTCACCGTCAGCAGCAGTGTCATTCCCCATAGTGTCATGTCAACAAGGTTCACCGTCACCAGCAGTGTCATTCCCCAGTGTGTCATGTCAACAAGGTTCACCGTCACCAGCAGTGTCATTCCCCAGAGTGTCATGTCAACAAGGTTCACCGTCACCAGCAGTGTCATTCCCCAGAGTGTCATGTCAACAAGGTTCACCGTCACCAGCAGTGTCATTCCCCAGAGTGTCATGTCAATAAGGTTCATCGTCACCAGCAGTGTCATTCCCCAGAGTGTCATGTCAACAAGGTTCACCGTCACCAGCAGTGTCATTCCCCAGGGCGTCATGTCAACAAGGTTCACCGTCACCAGCAGTGTCATTCCCGAGAGTGTCATGTCAACTAGGTTCACCGTCACCAGCAGTGTCATTCCCCAGAGTGTCATGTCAACAAGGTTCACCGTCAGCAGCAGTGTCATTCCCCATAGTGTCATGTCAACAAGGTTCACCGTCACCAGCAGTGTCATTCCCCAGAGTGTCATGTCAACAAGGTTCACCGTCACCAGCAGTGTCATTCCCCAGAGTGTCATGTCAACAAGGTTCACCGTCACCAGCAGTGTCATTCCCCAGAGTGTCATGTCAACAAGGTTCACCGCCACCAGCAGTGTCATTCCCCAGAGTGTCATGTCAACAAGGTTCACCGTCACCAGCAGTGTCATTCCCCAGAGTGTCATGTCAAGTTTCACCGTCACCAGCAGTGTCATGTCAACAAGGTTCACCGTCACCAGCAGTGTCATGTCAACAAGTTTCACCGTCACCAGCAGTGTCATGTCAAGGTTCACCGTCACCAGCAGTGTCATGTCAACAAGGTTCACCGTCACCAGCAGTGTCATGTCAACAAGGTTCACCGTCACCAGCAGTGTCATGTCAAGGTTCACCGTCACCAGCAGTGTCATGTCAACAAGGTTCACCGTCACCAGCAGTGTCATGTCAACAAGGTTCACCGTCACCAGCAGTGTCATGTCAACAAGGTTCACCGTCACCAGCAGTGTCATGTCAACAAGGTTCACCGTCACCAGCAGTGTCATGTCAACAAGGTTCACCGTCACCAGCAGTGTCATGTCAACTAGGTTCACCGTCACCAGCAGTGTCATGTCAAGGTTCACCGTCACCAGCAGTGTCATGTCAACAAGGTTCACCGTCACCAGGAGTGTCATGTCAACAAGGTTCACCGTCACCAGCAGTGTCATGTCAACAAGGTTCACCGTCACTAGCAGTGTCATGTCAACAAGGTTCACCGTCACCAGGAGTGTCATGTCAACAAGGTTCACCGTCACCAGCAGTGTCATGTCAACAAGGTTCACCGTCACCAGGAGTGTCATGTCAACAAGGTTCACCGTCACCAGCAGTGTCATGTCAACAAGGTTCACCGTCACCAGCAGTGTCATGTCAACAAGGTTCACCGTCACCAGGAGTGTCATGTCAACAAGGTTCACCGTCACCAGCAGTGTCATGTCAACAAGGTTCACCGTCACCAGGAGTGTCATGTCAACAAGGTTCACCGTCACCAGCAGTGTCATGTCAACAAGGTTCACCGTCACCAGCAGTGTCATGTCAACAAGGTTCACCGTCACCAGCAGTGTCATGTCAACAAGGTTCACCGTCACCAGGACACCTCTAATACTATCTCTTTCAAACGTAAGACATAAAATACGTCACTTATCGTAAAACACTGAAAAAGCATTATTTTACGCACGTAAAAATCTGGCCCCGTCGTAGTTTAGGAGAGTGCCAGTGGAGTGCCAAGTTAAGAGTGGAGTGCCAAGTTAAGAGTGGAGTGTCAAGTTAAGAGTGGAGTGCCAAGTTAAGAGTGGAGTGCCAAGTTAAGAGTGGAGTGCCAAGTTAAGAGTGGAGTGCCAAGTTAAGAGTGGAGTGCCAAGTTAAGAGTGGAGTGCCAAGTTAAGAGTGGAGTGCCAAGTTAAGAGTGGAGTGCCAAGTTAAGAGTGGAGTGCCAAGTTAAGAGTGGAGTGCCAAGTTAAGAGTGGAGTGCCAAGTTAAGAGTGGAGTGCCAAGTTAAGAGTGGAGTGCCAAGTTAAGAGTGGAGTGCCAAGTTAAGAGTGGAGTGCCAAGTTAAGAGTGGAGTGCCAAGTTAAGAGTGGAGTGCCAAGTTAAGAGTGGAGTGCCAAGTTAAGAGTGGAGTGCCAAGTTAAGAGTGGAGTGCCAAGTTAAGCTGCTCGCACATCTCCTTTCTCAACTATATTTATGTAAAAATATTTTAATTTTCTCAACTTTAACGTGAATAAAAAAAAGCATAACTGAGTCCATATAAAAATGGTAGCAAAAGGTGTTGCTGTGTGACCCAGAGTGTTGCTGTGTGATCCAGAGTGTTGTGTGATCCAGAGTGTTGTTGTGTGATCCAGAGTGTTGTTGTGTGACCCAGAGTGTTGTTGTGTGACCCAGAGTGTTGTTGTGTGATCCAGAGTGTTGTTGTGTGATCCAGAGTGTTGTTGTGTGACCCAGAGTGTTGTTGTGTGACCCCAGAGTGTTGTTGTGTGACCCAGAGTGTTGTTGTGTGATCCAGAGTGTTGTTGTGTGACCCAGAGTGTTGCTGTGTGATCCAGAGTGTTGTTGTGTGATCCAGAGTGTTGTTGTGTGACCCAGAGTGTTGTTGTGTGACCCAGAGTGTTGTTGTGTGACCCAGAGTGTTGTTGTGTGATCCAGAGTGTTGTTGTGTGACCCAGAGTGTTGCTGTGTGATCCAGAGTGTTGTTGTGTGACCCAGAGTGTTGCTGTGTGATCCAGAGTGTTGTTGTGTGACCCAGAGTGTTGTTGTGTGACCCAGAGTGTTGTTGTGTGATCCAGAGTGTTGTTGTGTGACCCAGAGTGTTGCTGTGTGACCCAGACTGTTGCTGTGTGACCCAGAGTGTTGTTGTGTGACCCAGAGTGTTGTTGTGTGACCCAGAGTGTTGTGTGACCCAGAGTGTTGTTGTGTGACCCAGAGTGTTGCTCTGTGACCCAGAGTGTTGCTCTGTGACCCAGAGTGTTGCTGTGTGACCCAGACTGTTGCTCTGTGACCCAGAGTGTTGCTGTGTGACCCAGAGTGTTGTTGTGTGACCCAGAGTGTTGTTGTGTGACCCAGAGTGTTGCTGTGTGACCCAGAGTGTTGCTGTGTGACCCAGAGTGTTGCTGTGTGACCCAGAGTGTTGCTGTGTGACCCAGAGTGTTGCTGTGACCCAGAGTGTTGCTCTGTGACCCAGAGTGTTGCTGTGACCCAGATTGTTGCTCTGTGACCCAGATTGTTGCTCTGTGACCAAGATTGTTGCTGTGACCCAGATTGTTGCTCTGTGACCCAGATTGTTGCTCTGTGACCCAGAGTGTTGCTCTGTGACCCAGAGTGTTGCTGTGTGACCCAGATTGTTGCTCTGTGACCCAGAGTGTTGCTGTGACCCAGATTGTTGCTCTGTGACCCAGATTGTTGCTCTGTGACCAAGATTGTTGCTGTGACCCAGATTGTTGCTCTGTGACCCAGATTGTTGCTCTGTGACCAAGATTGTTGCTGTGACCCAGATTGTTGCTCTGTGACCCAGAGTGTTGCTGTGTGACCCAGAGTGTTGCTCTGTGACCCAGAGAGTTGCTGTGACCCAGATTGTTGCTCTGTGACCCAGAGTGTTGCTCTGTGACCCAGAGTGTGGCTGTGTGACCCAGAGTGTTGATGTGTGACCCAGAGTGTTCATGTGTGACCCAGAGTGTTGCTGTGACTCAGATTGTTGCTGTGACCCAGATTGTTGCTCTGTGGCCCAGATTGTTGCTGTGACCGAGTGTTGCTCTGTGACCCAGAGTGTTGCTATGTGACCCAGAGTGTTGCTCTGTGACCCAGAGTGATGCTGTGACCCAGAGTATTACTCTGTGACCCAGAGTGTTGCTGTGACCCAGAGTGTTGCGCTGTGACCAAGAGTGTTGCACTGTGACCCAGAGTGTTGTTCTGTGACCCAGTGTTGCTCTGTGACCCAGTGTTGCTCTGTGACCCAGAGTGTTGCTCTGTGACCCAGATTGTTGTTCTGTGACCCAGAGTGTTGCTCTGTGACCCAGTGTTGCTCTGTGACCCAGATTGTTGCTCTGTGACCCAGATTGTTCTCTGTGACCCAGAGTGTTGCTCTGTGACCGAGTGTTGCTCTGTGACCCAGATTGTTGCTCTGTGATCCAGTGTTGCTCTGTGACCCAGAGTGTTGCTCTGTGACCCAGAGTGTTGCGCTGTGACCCAGAGTGATACTCTGTGACCTAGATTGTTGCTCTGTGACCCAGATAGTTGCTCTGTGACCCAGATTGTTGCTGTGACCCAGATTGTTGCTCTGTGACCCAGATTGTTGCTCTGTGACCCAGATTGTTGCTGTGACCCAGATTGTTGCTCTGTGACCCAGATTGTTGCTGTGACCCAGAGTGTTGCTCTGTGACCCAGAGCGTTGCGCTGTGGCCCAGATTGTTCTGTGACCCAGTGTTGCTCTGTGACCCAGTGTTGCTCTGTGACCCAGTGTTGCTCTGTGACCCAGATTGTTGTTCTGTGACCCAGAGTGTTGCTCTGTGACCCAGTGTTTCTCTGTGACCCAGACTTTTGCTCTGTGACCCAGATTGTTGCTCTGTGACCCAGAGTGTTGCTCTGTGACCGAGTGTTGCTCTGTGACCCAGTGTTGCTCTGTGACCCAGAGTGTTGCGCTGTGACCCAGAGTGTTGCTCTGTGATCTAGATTGTTGCTCTGTGACCCAGATTGTTGCTCTGTGACCCAGATTGTTGCTGTGACCCAGATTGTTGCTCTGTGACCCAGATTGTTGCTCTGTGACCCAGAGTGTTGCTCTGTGACCCAGAGTGTTGCTCTGTGACCCAGAGTGATGCTGTGTCCCAGAGTGTTGCTCTGTGACCCAGAGTGTTGCTGTGACCCAGAGTGTTGCTCTATGACCCAGAGTGTTGCTCTGTGACCCAGAGTGTTGCTGTGTGACCCAGATTGTTGCTCTGTGACCCAGAGTGTTGCTCTGTGACCCAGAGTGTTGCTCTGTGACCCAAAATGTTGCTCTGTGACCCAGAATGTTGCTCTGTGACCCAGATTGTTGCTGTGACCGAGTGTTGCTCTGTGACCCAGAGTGTTGCTCTGTGACCCAGAGTGTTGCTATGTGACCCAGAGTGTTGCTATGTGACCCAGAGTGTTGCTCTGTGACCCAGAGTGATGCTGTGACCCAGAGTATTGCTCTGTGACCCAGAGTGTTGCTGTGATCCAGAGTGTTGCTCTGTGACCTAAAGTGTTGCTGTGTGACCCAGAGTGTTGATGTGTGACCCAGAGTGTTGATCTGTGACCCAGAGTGTTGCTGTGACCCAGATTGTTGCTGTGACCCAGATTGTTGCTCTGTGGCCCAGATTGTTGCTGTGACCGAGTGTTGCTCTGTGACCCAGTGTTGCTCTGTGACCCAGAGTGTTGCTATGTGACCCAGAGTGTTGCTCTGTGACCCAGAGTGATGCTGTGACCCAGAGTGTTGCTGTGACCCAGAGTGTTTCTCTGTGACATAGAGTGTTGCTCTGTGACCCAGAGTGTTGTTCTGTGACCCAGTGTTGCCCTGTGACGAAGTGTTGCTCTGTGACCCAGAGTGTTGCTGTGACCCAGATTGTTGTTCTGTGACCCAGAGTGTTGCTCTGTGACCCAGTGTTGCTCTGTGACCCAGATTGTTGCTCTGTGACACAGATTGTTCTCTGTGACATAGAGTGTTGCTCTGTGACCGAGTGTTGCTCTGTGACCCAGATTGTTGCTCTGTGACCCAGTGTTGCTCTGTGACCCAGAGTGTTGATCTGTGACCCAGAGTGTTGCGCTGTGACCCAGAGTGTTACTCTGTGACCTAGATTGTTGCTCTGTGACCCAGATTGTTGCTCTGTGACCCAGATTGTTGCTGTGACCCAGATTGTTGCTCTGTGACCCAGATTGTTGCTCTGTGACCCAGATTGTTGCTGTGACCCAGATTGTTGCTCTGTGACCTAGATTGTTGCTCTGTGACCCAGAGTGTTGCTCTGTGACCCAGAGTGTTGCTCTGTGACCCAGATTGTTGTTCTGTGACCCAGTGTTGCTCTGTGACCCAGTGTTGCTCTGTGACCCAGTGTTGCTCTGTGACCCAGATTGTTGTTCTGTGACCCAGTGTTGCTCTGTGACCCAGTGTTGCTCTGTGACCCAGACTGTTGCTCTGTGACCCAGATTGTTGCTCTGTGACCCAGAGTGTTGCTCTGTGACCGAGTGTTGCTCTGTGACCCAGAGTGTTGCTCTGTGACCCAGAGTGTTGCGCTGTGACCCAGAGTGTTGCTCTGTGATCTAGATTGTTGCTCTGTGACCCAGTGTTGCTCTATGACCCAGAGTGTTGCTCTGTGACCCAGAGTGTTGCTGTGTGACCCAGACTGTTGCTCTGTGACCCAGAGTGTTGCTCTGTGACCCAGAGTGTTGCTCTGTGACCCAGAGTGTTGCTCTGTGACCCAGAGTGTTGCTCTGTGACCCAGAGTGTTGCTGTGTGACCCAGACTGTTGCTCTGTGACCCAGAGTGTTGCTCTGTGACCCAGACTGTTGCTCTGTGACCCAGAGTGTTGCTCTGTGACCCAGAGTGTTGCTCTGTGACCCAGAGTGTTGCTCTGTGACCCAGAGTGTTGCTCTGTGACCCAGAATGTTGCTCTGTGACCCAGAGTGTTGCTCTGTGACCCAGGGTGTTGCTCTGTGACCCAGAGTGTTGCTCTGCGACCCAGAGTGTTGGTCTGAGACCCAGAATGTTGCTCTGTGACCCATTGTGTTGCTCTGTGACCCAGGATGTTACTCTGTGACCCAGAGTGCTGCTCTAAGACCCAGTGTTACTCTGTGACCCAGAGTGTTGCTCTGTGACCCAGGGTGTTACTCTGTGACCCAGAGTGCTGCTCTAAGACCCAGTGTTACTCTGTGACCCAGTGTTGCTCTGTGACCCAGGATGTTGATCTGTGACCCAGGGTGCTGCTGTGTGACCCAGAATGTTGCTCTGTGGTCAAAAGTGTTGCTCTGTGACCCAGAGTGTTGCTCTGTGACCCAGAATGTTGCTCAGTGACCCAGGGTGTTGCTTGACCCAGAGTGTTGTTCCGTGACCCAGGGTGTCGCTCTGTGACTCAGTTTTGCTCTGTGACGCAGTGTTGCTCTTTCACCCAGAGTGTTGCTCTGTGAACCAGAGTGTTGTTCTGTGACCCAGTGTGTTTTTCTGTGACCCAGGATGTTACTCTGTGACCGAGGATGTTACTCTGTGACCCAGGGTGTTGCTCTGGAACCCAAGGTGTTATTCTGTGACCCAGTGTGTTGCTCTGTGACCCAGGGTGTTGCTCTGCAACCCAAGGTGTTATTCTGTGACCCAGTGTGTTGCACTGTGACCTAAGGTGTTTTCTCCTTGACTCAGAGTGTTGCTCTGAGACCCAGAGTATTGCTCTGTGACCTACAGTGTTGCTCTGTGACCCAGGGTGTTGCTCTGCAACCCAGGGTGTTGCTCTGAGACCCAGAGTGTTGCTCTGTGACCTACAGTGTTGCTCTGTGACCCAGGGTCTTACTCTGTGACCCAGGGTCTTGTTCTGTGACCCAGGGTCTTGCTCTGTTATGCAGAGTGTTGCTCTGTGACCCAGGGTGTTACTCTGTGACCCAAGATCTTACTCTGTGACCCAGAGTGTTGCTCTGTGACCCAGGGTCTTGCTCTGTGATGCAGAGTGTTGCTCTATGACCCAGAGTGTTGCTCTTTGACCCAGGGTGTTGCTTTGTGACCCAGGGTGTTACTCTGTGACCCAGAGTGTTGCTCTGTGACCCAGGGTGTTGCTCTATGACCCAGAGTGTTATTCTGTGACCTAGATTGTTGCTCTGTGACCCAGATTGTTGCTCTGTGACCCAGGGTGTTGCTTTGTGACCCAGTGTGTTAGTCTGTGACCCAGGGTGTTGCTTTGTGACCCAGAGTGTTGCTCTGTGACCCAGGGTGTTGCTCTGTGACCCAGAGTGTTGCTCTGTGACCCAGACTGTTTCTCTGTGACCCAGATTGTTGCTGTGACCCAGACTGTTGCTCTGTGACCCAGATTGTTGCTGTGACCCAGACTGTTGCTCTGTGACCCAGATTGTTGCTGTGACCCAGATTGTTGCTGTGACCCAGACTGTTGCTCTGTGACCCAGATTGTTGCTCTGTGACCCAGAGTGTTGCTCTGTGACCCAGAGTGTTGCTCTGTGACCCAGATTGTTCTGTGACCCAGTGTTGCTCTGTGACCCAGTGTTGCTCTGTGACCCAGTGTTGCTCTGTGACCCAGATTGTTGTTCTGTGACCCAGAGTGTTGCTCTGTGACCCAGTGTTGCTCTGTGACCCAGACTGTTGCTCTGTGACCCAGATTGTTGCTCTGTGACCCAGAGTGTTGCTCTGTGACCGAGTGTTGCTCTGTGACCCAGAGTGTTGCTCTGTGACCCAGAGTGTTGCGCTGTGACCCAGAGTGTTGCTCTGTGATCTAGTTGATTGTTGCTCTGTGACCCAGATTGTTGCACTGTGACCCAGATTGTTGCTGTGACCCAGATTGTTGCTGTGACCCAGATTGTTGTTCTGTGACCCAGAGTGTTGCTCTGTGACCCAGAGTGTTGCTCTGTGACCCAGAGTGTTGCTCTATGACCCAGAGTGATGCTGTGTCCCAGAGTGTTGCTCTGTGACCCAGAGTGTTGCTGTGACCCAGTGTTGCTCTATGACCCAGAGTGTTGCTCTGTGACCCAGAGTGTTGCTCTGTGACCCAGATTGTTGCTCTGTGACCCAGAGTGTTGCTCTGTGACCCAGAGTGTTGCTCTGTGACCCAGAGTGTTGCTCTGTGACCCAGAGTGATGCTGTGTCCCAGAGTGTTGCTCTGTGACCCAGAGTGTTGCTGTGACCCAGAGTGTTGCTCTATGACCCAGAGTGTTGCTCTGTGACCCAGTGTTGCTCTGTGACCCAGATTGTTGCTCTGTGACCCAGAGTGTTGCTCTGTGACCCAGAGTGTTGCTCTGTGACCCAGAATGTTGCTCTGTGACCCAGAGTGTTGCTCTGTGACCCAGGGTGTTGCTCTGTGACCCAGAGTGTTGCTCTGCGACCCAGAGTGTTGGTCTGAGACCCAGAGCGTTGCTCTGTGACCCAGAATGTTACTCTGTGACCCAGAGTCCTGCTCTAAGACCCAGTGTTACTCTGTGACCCAGAGTGTTGCTCTGTGACCCAGTGTTGCTCTGTGACCCAGGGTGTTACTCTGTGACCCAGAGTGCTGCTCTAAGACCCAGTGTTACTCTGTGACCCAGAGTGTTGCTCTGTGACCCAGGATGTTGATCTGTGACCCAGGGTGCTGCTGTGTGACCCAGAATGTTGCTCTGTGGTCAAAAGTGTTGCTCTGTGACCCAGAGTGTTGCTCTGTGACCCAGAATGTTGCTCAGTGACCCAGGGTGTTGCTTGACCCAGAGTGTTGTTCCGTGACCCAGGGTGTCGCTCTGTGACTCAGTGTTGCTCTGTGACGCAGTGTTGCTCTTTGACCCAGAGTGTTGCTCTGTGACCCAGAGTGTTGTTCTGTGACCCAGTGTGTTTTTCTGTGACCCAGGATGTTACTCTGTGACCGAGGATGTTACTCTGTGACCCAGGGTGTTGCTCTGGAACCCAAGGTGTTATTCTGTGACCCAGTGTGTTGCTCTGTGACCCAGGGTGTTGCTCTGCAACCCAAGGTGTTATTCTGTGACCCAGTGTGTTGCACTGTGACCTAAGGTGTTTTCTCCTTGACCCAGAGTGTTGCTCTGAGACCCAGAGTGTTGCTCTGTGACCTACAGTGTTGCTCTGTGACCCAGGGTGTTGCTCTGTGACCTAAGGTGCTTTCTCTTTGACCCAGAATGTTGCTCTGAGACCCAGAGTGTTGCTCTGTGACCTACAGTGTTGCTCTGTGACCCAGGGTCTTGTTCTGTGACCCAGGGTCTTGCTCTGTGATGCAGTGTTGCTCTGTGACCCAGGGTGTTACTCTGTGACCCAGGGTGTTACTCTGTGACCCAGGGTCTTGCTCTGTGACCCAGGGTCTTGCTCTGTGATGCAGAGTGTTGCTCTGTGACCCAGGGTGTTGCTCTGTGACCCAGGGTGTTGCTTTGTGACCCAGGGTGTTACTCTGTGACCCAGAGTGTTGCTCTGTGACCCAGGGTGTTGCTCTATGACCCAGAGTGTTACTCTGTGACCTAGATTGTTGCTCTGTGACCCAGATTGTTGCTCTGTGACCCAGGGTGTTGCTTTGTGACCCAGTGTGTTACTCTGTGACCCAGGGTGTTGCTTTGTGACCCAGAGTGTTGCTCTGTGACCCAGGGTGTTGGTCTGTGACCCAGAGTGTTGCTTTGTGACCCAGAGTGTTACTCTGTGACCTAGATTGTTGCTCTGTGACCCAGATTGTTGCTCTGTGACCCAGATTGTTGCTGTGACCCAGATTGTTGCTCTGTGACCCAGATTGTTGCTCTGTGACCCAGATTGTTGCTGTGATCCAGATTGTTGCTCTGTGACACAGATTGTTGCTCTGTGACCCAGAGTGTTGCTCTGTGACCCAGAGTGTTGCTCTGTGACCCAGATTGTTCTGTGACCCAGTGTTGCTCTGTGACCCAGTGTTGCTCTGTGACCCAGTGTTGCTCTGTGACCCAGATTGTTGTTCTGTGACCCAGAGTGTTGCTCTGTGACCCAGTGTTGCTCTGTGACCCAGACTTGCTCTGTGACCCAGATTGTTGCGCTGTGACCCAGAGTGTTGCTCTGTGACCGAGTGTTGCTCTGTGACCCAGAGTGTTGCGCTGTGACCCAGAGTGTTGCTCTGTGATCTAGATGATTGTTGCTCTGTGACCCAGATTGTTGCTCTGTGACCCAGATTGTTGCTGTGACCCAGATTGTTGCTGTGACCCAGATTGTTGTTCTGTGACCCAGAGTGTTGCTCTGTGACCCAGAGTGTTGCTCTGTGACCCAGAGTGTTGCTTTGTGACCCAGAGTGATGCTGTGTCCCAGAGTGTTGCTCTGTGACCCAGAGTGTTGCTGTGACCCAGTGTTGCTCTATGACCCAGAGTGTTGCTCTGTGGCCCAGAGTGTTGCTCTGTGACCCAGATTGTTGCTCTGTGACCCAGAGTGCTGCTCTGTGACCCAGTGTTGCTCTGTGACCCAGAATGTTGCTCTGTGACCCAGAGTGTTGCTCTGTGACCCAGATTGTTGCTCTGTGACCCAGATTGTTGCTCTGTGACCCAGACTGTTGCTCTGTGACCCAGAGTGTTGCTCTTTGACCCAGATTATTGCTCTGTGACCCAGAGTGTTGCTCTGTGACCCAGATTGTTGTGAACGAGTGTTGCTCTGTGACCCAGTGTTGCTCTGTGACCCAGAGTGTTGCTCTGTGACCCAGATTGTTGTTCTGTGACCCAGTGTTGCTCTGTGACCCAGTGTTGCTCTGTGACCCAGATTGTTGCTCTGTGACCCAGATTGTTGCTCTGTGACACAGTGTTGCTCTGTGACCGAGTGTTGCTCTGTGACCCAGATTGCTCTGTGACCCAGTGTTGCTCTGTGACCCAGGGTGTTGCTCTGTGACCCAGAGTGTTGCGCTGTGACCCAGAGTGTTGCTCTGTGACCCAGAGTGTTGCTGTGACCCAGATTGTTCCTCTGTGACCCAGATTGTTGCTCTGTGACCCAGAGTGTTGCTCTGTGACCCAGAGTGTTCCTCTGTGACCCAGAGTGTTGCTCTGTGACCCAGATTGTTGTTCTGTGACCCAGTGTTGCTCTGTGACCCAGTGTTGCTCTGTGACCCAGATTGTTGTTCTGTGACCCAGAGTGTTGCTCTGTGACCCAGTGTTGCTCTGTGACCCAGATTGTTACTCTGTGACCCAGATTGTTGCTCTGTGACCCAGAGTGTTGCTCTGTGACCGAGTGTTGCTCTGTGACCCAGAGTGTTGCTCTGTGACCCAGAGTGTTGCGCTGTGACCCAGAGTGTTGCTCTGTGATCTAGATTGTTGCTCTGTGACCCAGATTGTTGCTCTGTGACCCAGATTGTTGCTGTGACCCAGATTGTTGCTGTGACCCAGATTGTTGCTCTGTGACCCAGAGTGTTGCTCTGTGACCCAGAGTGTTGCTCTGTGACCCAGAGCGTTGCTCTGTGATCCAGAGCGTTGCTCTGTGACCCAGAGTGTTGCTCTGTGACCCAGAGTGTTGCTCTGTGACCCAGAGTGTTGCTCTGTGACCCAGAGTGTTTCTCTGTGACCCATATTGTTGCTCTGTGACCCAGAGTGTTGCACTGTGTCCCAGATTGTTGCTGTGACCCAGAGTGTTGCTCTCTGACCCAGAGTGTTGCTCTGTGACCCAGTGTGTTGCTCTGTGACCCAGTGTGTTGCTCTGTGACCTAGGGTGTTGCTCTGTGATCCAGTGTTGTATGTGACCCAGGGTGTTGCTCTGTGACCCAGGGTGCTGCTGTTACCCAGTGTTGCTCTGCGACCTAGTATTGCTCTGTGACCCAGTGTATTGCTCTGTGACCCAGAGTGTTGCTCTGTGACCCAGTGTGTTGCTCTGAGACCCAGAGTGTTGCTCTGTGACCTAGAGTGTTGTTCTTTGCCCTAGGGTGTTGCTCTGTGACCCAGTGTTGTCTGTGACCCAGGGTGCTGCTCTGTGACCCAGGGTGCTGCTCTGTGACCCAGAATGTTGCTCTGTTTCCCAGAGTGCTGCTCTGTGAGCCAGGGTGTTGTGCTGTGGCCAAGGGTGTTGCTGTAACCCAGTGTGTTGCTCTGTGACCCAGAGCGTTACTCTGTAACCCAGAGTGCTGCTCTGTGACCCGTGTTGTCTGTGAACCAGGGTGTTGCTCTGTGACCCAGGGTGATGCTCTGTGACCCAGTGTGTTGCTTTGTGACCCAGAATTTTCCTCTGACCCAGGATGTTACTCTGTGACCCAGGATATTGCTCTATGACCCAGGGTGTTGCTCTGCAACCCAAGGTGTTATTCTGTGACACAGTGTTGCTCTGTGATCCAGGGTGTTGCTCTGTGACCCAGAGTGTTGCTCTGCGACCCAGAGTGTTGGTCTGAGACCCAGAGCGTTGCTGTGACCCAGAATGTTGCTCTGTGACCCATTGTGTTGCTCTGTGACCCAGGGTGTTACTCTTTGACCCCAGAGTGCTGCTCTAAGACCCAGTGTTACTCTGTGACCCAGTGTTGCTCTGTGACCCAGGGTGTTACTCTGTGACCCAGAGTGCTGCTCTAAGACCCAGTGTTACTCTGTGACCCAGTGTTGCTCTGTGACCCAGGATGTTGATCTGTGACCCAGGGTGCTGCTGTGTGACCCAGAATGTTGCTCTGTGGTCAAAAGTGTTGCTCTGTGATCCAGAGTGTTGCTCTGTGACCCAGAATGTTGCTCAGTGACCCAGGGTGTTGCTTGACCCAGAGTGTTGTTCCGTGACCCAGGGTGTCGCTCTGTGACGCAGTGTTGCTCTTTGACCCAGAGTGTTGCTCTGTGACCCAGAGTGTTGTTCTGTGACCCAGTGTGTTTTTCTGTGACCCAGGATGTTACTCTGTGACCCAGGATGTTACTCTGTGACCCAGGGTGTTGCTCTGCAACCCAAGGTGTTATTCTGTGACCCAGTGTGTTGCTTTGTGACCCAGGGTGTTGCTCTGTGTCCTAAGGTGTTTTCTCCTTGACCCAGAGTGTTGCTCTGAGACCCAGAGTGTTGCTCTGTGACCTACAGTGTTGCTCTGTGACCCAGGGTGTTGCTCTGCAACCCAGGGTGTTGCTCTGTGACCTAAGGTGTTTTCTCTTTGACCCAGAATGTTGCTCTGAGACCCAGAGTGTTGCTCTGTGACCTACAGTGTTGCTCTGTGACCCAGGGTCTTACTCTGTGACCCAGGGTCTTGTTCTGTGACCCAGGGTCTTGTTCTGTGATGCAGTGTTGCTCTGTGACCCAGAGTGTTGCTCTGTGACCCAGGGTGATGCTTTGTGACCCAGGGTGTTACTCTGTGACCCAGGGTCTTACTCTGTGACCCAGGGTCTTGCTCTGTGATGCAGAGTGTTGCTCTGTGACCCAGGGTGTTGCTCTATGATCCAGAGTGTTGCTCTGTGACCCAGTGTTGCTCTGTGACCCAGGGTGTTGCTTTGTGACCCAGGGTGTTACTCTGTGACCCAGGGTGTTACTCTGTGACCCAGGGTGTTGCTTTGTGACCCAGAGTGTTGCTCTGTGACCAAGGGTGTTGCTCTGTGACCCAAAGTGTTACTCTGTGACCCAGGGTGTTGCTCTGTGACCCAGGGTCTTACTTTGTGGCCCAGGGTGTTGCTCTGTGACCCAGGGTCTTGCTCTGTGACCCAGGGTCTTGCTCTGACCCAGAGTGTTGCTTTGTGACCCAGTATTTTCCTCTGTGACCCAGGATGTTACTCTGTGACCGAGGATGTTACTCTGTGACCCAGGATATTGCTCTATGACCCAGGGTGTTGCTGACCCAGGGTGTTGCTCTGCAACCCAAGGTGTTATTCTGTGACACAGTGTTGCTCTGTGACCCAGGGTGTTGCTCTGTGACCCAGAGTGTTGCTCTGCGACCCAGAGTGTTGGTCTGAGACCCAGAATGTTGCTCTGTGACCCATTGTGTTGCTCTGTGACCCAGGATGTTACTCTGTGACCCAGAGTGCTGCTCTAAGACCCAGTGTTACTCTGTGACCCAGAGTGTTGCTCTGTGACCCAGGGTGTCACTCTGTGACCCAGAGTGCTGCTCTAAGACCCAGTGTTACTCTGTGACCCAGTGTTGCTCTGTGACCCAGAATGTTGATCTGTGACCCAGGGTGCTGCTGTGTGACCCAGAATGTTGATCTGTGACCCAGGGTGCTGCTGTGTGACCCAGAATGTTGCTCTGTGACCCAGAATGTTGCTCAGTGACCCAGGGTGTTGCTTGACCCAGAGTGTTGTTCCGTGACCCAGGGTGTCGCTCTGTGACCCAGTGTGTTTTTCTGTGACCCAGGATGTTACTCTGTGACCGAGGATGTTACTCTGTGACCCAGGGTGTTGCTCTGCAACCCAAGGTGTTATTCTGTGACCCAGTGTGTTGCTCTGTGACCCAGGGTGTTGCACTGTGACCTAAGGTGTTTTCTCCTTGACCCAGTGTTGCTCTGAGACCCAGAGTGTTGCTCTGTGACCTACAGTGTTGCTCTGTGACCCAGGGTGTTGCTCTGTGACCTAAGGTGTTTTCTCTTTGACCCAGAATGTTGCTCTGAGACCCAGAGTGTTGCTCTGTGACCCAGGGTGTTGCTTTGTGACCCAGAGTGTTGCTCTGTGACCAAGGGTGTTGCTCTGTGACCCAAAGTGTTACTCTGCGACCCAGGGTGTTGCTCTGTGACCCAGGGTGTTGCTCTGTGACCTAGGGTGTTACTTTGTGACCCAGAGTGTTGCTCTGTGATCCAAAGTGTTACTCTGTGACCCAGGGTGTTGCTCTGTGACCCTGGGTGTCGAATATGCCTCATAACATATATTCAGTGAGGGGCTGTGGTATATATCTTAGTGTATATACGCTCAGAGATTAATTTAATCCCTGTTATTTAAGGATTAAAGTAGTCTTGACTTGCGTTGAACTGTTGACATGAAGCCTTAATGATCATCCTGTGAGCCACTTGTAGACTTAAAGCTCGGTGAAAGAAGAGTGTGGTGAGTAAGTTTGGTGTGTGATGAGTGAGTGTGTGGTGTGGAGTGAGTGTAGTATGTGATGTGTAGTGTGGGGTGTGGTGTGTGATATATGGTGTGTGGTGAGTGTGGTGTGTCAGACACTGCAACACAAGGGCATCTTGGTACAGAAGAGAAAACACCTTGGACAACTTTTTCAAGTGTGAATTGTTGGAACTGAGAGGGACGTGACCTCTCAGTGGCTACATTCTCTCTACTACCACCCTGCACCTCTCCTTCCGACAGTATATAAGTCTCCACACTGTCGCTTGTTCCCTCAGATTGTTTCAGACTATGGAACAGAACTCTTCTCGAAGCTGAGGGACTGACAACCTCAAATCTCCGACTACAAGGGTGATAGACTGATTACATCGGCTTCACATTTCTACTGCTCCTGCCTACTTTTGTACTCGACTGAAGAAGCCTACTGTGTAGGCGAAACGTTTCGGAATAAAGTTGCCTAACTGTTACCAATGTGTCTTACCTACCATAAAGTTGATTGGTTGAGGTTTAGCCTACACCATTTGCGACTGAAATTTTGGAATATGTCTGTATTAGTAAGTAGCGCAGCGCAGTGTTTTATGTACTGTATCTATGTACTCTACAGTATTTATAAACATTAACTAGCTTTCTCTCTTTTCAGATACTCTAATTACTTATATACTTTACTACTGAGATGCTACAATGTCAACGAGGAAAGCCACAGAACATACACTGTCTGGCCATGACAGTGGTCTTCCATGACAGTGGTCTTCCATGACAGTGGTCTTCCATGACAGTGGTCTTCCATGACAGTGGTCTTCCATGACAGTGGTCTTCCAATGAACAAACTTCCGTCCAAAGACGATATGTTAAGGAACTGCTGACGATATAATTGTGATGAAGGAAAGATTACTGATGTTTCAGTGATCCTCAACATAACAGCTGAGGATTGTTCTGAACTATGACAGAAATCAATTGGAAACAAAGAGACTATTCCTATCCTCAGCCAGAAAACTATTTAGGAAAGATTGAGAAAAATTGTCCAGTAGAGGAATAGAACTTAATAAGAACAAAAATGTCTCCAAAAAAGCTACATTTCAGGAAGAAATGAACGAGTTGTTTGATATATGTAGTTGTTTGTGTCGTGCTGCCGCATGGCAAGATGTTGGCTGCAAAATACAGGAGTGTGACAGATACCACCTGGACTGTAATTGTGATGTGAAAGTTCCTAAATGTGAGGCAGAGTTCCTCCTTGACCAGAGAGGCGATAGGAAGGTGAAAATTGGTTGTGTTGACATGACAGAAACGAAGATGTGGGATAGAGTGATGTGGGAGCAGGATGCAGCCAGAGCCAGGAAGCAGCTGGAGAAGTTTCTGATTCTGACGATAATTCAAACGATGCCAGAGATAGTCCTTATGTCGATACTGAAGCTGACTATGTCTTGATGCTGCCGGGTAAATGGGCAGGAAATTATCTGAAATTTCGCACAGACGTTAGTTGTGACCATACAAATAATGTCTGAAAAGTGCGGCTTGCATCTCTAAAATTTGTATTTTTTCAATGCTCCCTAAATTGCTCAATCAAGTATCATGTTCAGCAGTGTATCATGTTCAGCAGTGTATCATGTTCAGCAGTGTATCATGTTCAGCAGTGTATCATGTTCAGCAGTGTATCATGTTCAGTAGTGTATCATGTTCATCAGTGTATCATGTTCAGCAGTGTATCATGTTCAGCAGTGTATCATGTTCAGCAGTGTATCATGTTCAGTAGTGTATCATGTTCAGCAGTGTATCATGTTCAGTAGTGTATCATGTTCAGCAGTGTATCATGTTCAGCAGTGTATCATGTTCAGTAGTGTATCATGTTCAGCAGTGTATCATGTTCATCAGTGTATCATGTTCATCAGTGTATCATGTTCAGCAGTGTATCATGTTCAGTAGTGTATCATGTTCAGCAGTGTATCATGTTCAGTAGTGTATCATGTTCAGCAGTGTATCATGTTCAGCAGTGTATCATGTTCAGCAGTGTATCATGTTCAGCAGTGTATCATGTTCAGCAGTGTATCATGTTCAGCAGTGTATCATGTTCATCAGTGTATCGTGTTCAGCAGTGTATCATGTTCAGCAGTGTATCATGTTCAGTACTGTAACATGTTCATCAGTGTATCATGTTCAGCAGTGTATCATGTTCAGCAGTGTATCATGTTCAGCAGTGTATCATGTTCAGCAGTGTATCATGTTCAGTAGTGTATCATGTTCATCAGTGTATCATGTTCAGCAGTGTATCATGTTCAGCAGTGTATCATGTTCAGCAGTGTATCATGTTCAGCATCGTATCATGTTCAGCAGTGTATCATGTTCAGCAGTGTATCATGTTCAGCAGTGTATCATGTTCAGCAGTGTATCACGTTCAGCAGTGTATCATGTTCAGCAGTGTATCATGTTCAGCAGTGTATCATGTTCAGCAGTGTATCATGTTCAGCAGTGTATCACGTTCAGCAGTGTATCATGTTCAGCAGTGTATCATGTTCAGCAGTGTATCATGTTCAGCATCACATCATATTCAGCAGTATATCACGTTCAGCAGTGTATCATGTTCAGCAGTGTATCATGTTCAGCAGTGTATCATGTTCAGCAGTGTATCATGTTCAGCATCACATCATATTCAGCAGTGTATCACGTTCAGTAGTGTATCATGTTCAGCATCACATCATATTCAGCAATGTATCATGTTCAGCAGTGTATCATGTTCAGCTTCACATCATATTCAGCAGTGTATCATGTTCAGCAGTGTATCATGTTCAGCAGTGTATCATGTTCAGCATCACATCATGTTCAGCATCACATCATGTTCAGCAGTGTATCATGTTCAGCAGTGTATCATGTTCAGCAGTGTATCATGTTCAGCAGTGTATCATGTTCAGCAGTGTATCACGTTCAGCAGTGTATCACGTTCAGCAGTGTATCACGTTCAGCAGTGTATCATGTTCAACAGTGTATCACGTTCAGCAGTGTATCATGTTCAGCAGTGTATCATATTCAGCAGTGTATCATGTTCAGCAGTGTATCACGTTCAGCAGTGTATCATGTTCAGCAGTGTATCACGTTCTGCAGTGTATCACGTTCAGCAGTGTATCATGTTCAACAGTGTATCACGTTCAGCAGTGTATCATGTTCAGCAGTGTATCACGTTCAGCAGCGTATCATGTTCAGCAGTGTATCATGTTCAACAGTGTATCATGTTCATCAGTGTATCATGTTCATCAGTGTTTCATGTTCAGCAGTGTATCATGTTCATCAGTGTATCATGTTCATCAGTGTATCATGTTCAACAGTGTATCATGTTCATCAGTGTATCATGTTCATCAGTGTATCATGTTCAGTAGTGTATCATGTTCAGCAGTGTATCATGTTCAGCAGTGTATCATGTTCATCAGTGTATCATGTTCAGTAGTGTATCATGTTCAGCAGTGTATCATGTTCAGCAGTGTATCATGTTCATCAGTGTATCATGTTCAGCAGTGTATCATGTTCAGCAGTGTATCATGTTCAGCAGTGTATCATGTTCAGCAGTGTATCATGTTCAGCAGTGTATCATGTTCAGCAGTGTATCATGTTCAGTAGTGTATCATGTTCAGCAGTGTATCATGTTCAGTAGTGTATCATGTTCAGTAGTGTATCATGTTCAGCAGTGTATCATGTTCAGCAGTGTATCATGTTCAGTAGTGTATCATGTTCAGCAGTGTATCATGTTCATCAGTGTATCATGTTCAGCAGTGTATCATGTTCAGCAGTGTATCATGTTCAGCAGTGTATCATGTTCAGCAGTGTATCATGTTCAGTAGTGTATCATGTTCAGCAGTGTATCATGTTCATCAGTGTATCATGTTCAGCAGTGTATCATGTTCAGCAGTGTATCATGTTCAGTAGTGTATCATGTTCATCAGTGTATCATGTTCATCAGTGTATCATGTTCAGCAGTGTATCATGTTCAGCAGTGTATCATGTTCATCAGTGTATCATGTTCAGCAGTGTATCATGTTCAGCAGTGTATCATGTTCAGCAGTGTATCATGTTCAGCAGTGTATCATGTTCAGTAGTGTATCATGTTCAGTAGTGTATCATGTTCAGCAGTGTATCATGTTCAGCAGTGTATCATGTTCAGTAGTGTATCATGTTCAGCAGTGTATCATGTTCAGTAGTGTATCATGTTCAGCAGTGTATCATGTTCAGCAGTGTATCATGTTCAGTAGTGTATCATGTTCAGCAGTGTATCATGTTCAGTAGTGTATCATGTTCAGCAGTGTATCATGTTCAGTAGTGTATCATGTTCAGCAGTGTATCATGTTCAGCAGTGTATCATGTTCAGCAGTGTATCATGTTCAGCAGTGTATCATGTTCAGTAGTGTATCATGTTCAGTAGTGTATCATGTTCAGCAGTGTATCATGTTCAGCAGTGTATCATGTTCAGCAGTGTATCATATACAGCAGATTTAGATTTATGCCACATGTTCATCAGTTATCATGTTCAGTGTATCATGTTCAGCAGTGTATCATGTTCAGTAGTGTATCATGTTCAGTAGTGTATCATGTTCAGCAGTGTATCATGTTCAGCAGTGTATCATGTTCAGCAGTGTATCATATACAGCAGATTTAGATTTTGCCACTAAAGTGGCTAGTTTATTGTGCACCCCAAATCCATCCTGTGGACGGTAGCGCGAGAACATATGGATACACAAAAGGCCTAAGAACTAGGTCCCAAAAGGGTTAACAAGAGTACATTTAAGTTTATATCTACATGTCTACAGTTCACTTATCTGTTACAAGCAAATATAGGAAATTTGCTTAATATATCTGGTAACTTATTTTCATTAATAAGATATCTTGACATATCACATAGGTTATTATACTGTCTCTGTATTCCTCAGTAAGTGGACAATTAAGCACATAGTGTTCAAGACAGTGACCATATGTTTGATCACATAATTTACATTTAGTTTGATCATCATCTGTGTGTCTCCCAAACTGCCAGAAGTAGTTGTAACCAAGCCTAAGCCTGGCCACTACAACATCAGTCAGTACTTGTAACCAA
>NC_091292.1:82239120-82244120 GCF_038502225.1 Cherax quadricarinatus | reverse complement strand
ATAAGCTGCTTCTCCGCTGATATGCCGTATTCTATTCAAGATTGATGGACTGAACACATCGACTCAAGGCTGAGGGACTGATTACCTCAGTCTCCTCCTGTTCATAAGAAGAACATAAGAAAGGAGGAACACTGCAGCAGGCCTGTTGGCCCATACTAGGTTCTTCAAGTTTCTCCTACGTATGGACTGATGAAGCCACTGTGTGGCGAAACGTTTCCTCAATAAAGATACCCAAGAGTTGCACATGTGTCTAATTTATCAAAATTTTCTCTTATACGTTTAAAGATATATTTTTTCATTAATGTTGATGTAAAAATTTTTAATTTTGCACCAAAAGGAACTTAGAAAACTTACCTAACCTTATTATTACAAGCGCAATTTATTTTAGCCTAACCCAACTAAATATATTTTAGATTTGTTTACAATAATTTAATACTAAACAAACACAGCGAAATATATTTTTTTTCGTTAGGTTCAGAATGATTTTGGCGAAATTATTGCATAAACAAATTTTCGCTTGTCCTATATGGCAAGATGAGCGTTGCTATTTAAGCCAAGATCGCAAGTTCTGCCTATTCGGCACGACATATATATATATATATATATATATATATATATATATATATATATATATATATATATATATATATATATATATATATATATATATTGCTTAATACCTGGCTGTGGCCCGAGCAGTGACCCAAAGAAAAGCCACATTCACCATTATTCGTCAAATTGCCGTCTTTCCGGAAGTGTGCGCGGTGAGATTACCCTCAGGCTGGAACAGTGCCATCCCTCCTTCAGAGTGCAGGCATTGCCCCCTCCCACCTCCAGGACTCAAGTCCGGCTAACCGGACTTGAGTGAACAAACTGCCAGAGTTGATCACCAAGGTAACCGTGTTTAGTGATGAGCTGAAGATAATGATGAGAACACTAGAAGACACAGACGAGTTATAAGAAGACCTTTACAGGCTGCAGGAGCTGTCATTTAAGTGGCTGTTAGAGTGTGATCCACACAACCCTGGAAGAGAGAAGGACCAGGGAAGTGTTGATAACATTTAGGTACTCAGAGGTATCATCAGGACAGACAGGGATGGACTGCTTGAAATGCGAGGCACTGGAGCAAACAAGGTGTAGTTGGAAGCTAAGAATACAGCTATGCCACAAAGATGTTAGGAAATATTTCTTCAGCCTTAAGGTGATACAGAAGTGGAATGAGCTGGATGTGGAGACGGAGGCAAACTCTATACACAGTTTAAAAAGCAGGTATGACAAGGTCCAGGAACCACTTTAGGTCGGCCAAATTTTGAGTGAAGAGGCATGGTCAGGAGCTGAGTCTCGACCCCCCACACTCTCAACTCAGTGAGTACAGTACCACACGCTACCTCTATACACACTTTAAACACCACAACAATATACAACCATATTCACCACTACACTACCACATACCAACACACCATACTACCACACGACCACACACCAATACACACCACACTTACTACACACCACACTTACCACACACAGCACACTTACCACACACCACACTTACCACACACACCACACAGCACATCACACCCCGTCAGTCTGCCAATTACCCTGCTCTTTGAGGCCGCTACGCCAGTGATAGTCATAAATGCAATTTTGGTGGAGGCGGCGGCGGCCAGAATCAGATATCTTGGTGGAACGCAACTCAACAAAGACGGCGCACAGCCTCCTTACGGCAACAGCCGTAATCTCGTTATCTCCGACCCGCGCCGCTGGTAACCATGGTTAGCGGACCTGCCTAAGGGGAGGGGGATAAGGGTGGCACCTCTCAGTGGTAAGGAGTAAAGGGGGGAGGGGTTTTGGAGGTGAGGGGTAAAGGGATACTGCCTGCATGTTGAGAGAGGTGTTATCAGCAGACAGCAGCGCTCTACGGCTCGCCTGGAGGAGTTCTTAGCGCTCTCCCGTCCTCACCGGCCGTCTGTCTTACTTTTGGAATCATTAGGACGACAACAAATCAATAGAAGACGTAATAAAATACATTTACAGGGAGGGAAGGAGAGGAGGGGGAAGAGGGGGATGCTGGAGAGAGAAGATTCCGCGGGATAACGATCCAGGCATCAGATGCATCTGCTCCCACGCCCTGGCCCCGCCCCCCAAGCCCTCCCGCCCCTCCCACCCCTGCCACGCCCTCCCACCAACCAGCAATCCGACTGGCCCGGCGCCGCCGAGGGGCGGAGCCTGCGCGGAAACCCGCCTTCTGATTGGCTGGCCGGGATACATAGTGGCGCTGACAACATCTTCCCGCAGTGTTGCCACCTCGCGCTCCACACGTAATATTTTTAAACACTTGTTACCAGCGAAACTTTTTTTTTTTACGGGTTTTTGATATAAATAAATGGATTCTGCATTAAAAGTTGAGAATGGTTGTGTTATCCGGAATCCAATAGAAACGAGGCGGGCGGAACAAGTTATCAAATATTTCGTAATAAGAGAATAACAGGGCAGCCCGGGGGATAAAAACCACAGCGAGATAAAGCTGAAGGACTGTGACCAACCACTCTATGTGGCCACACTGCGCTCGGAGCCACACTGCGCTCGGGGACACACTGCGCTCGGAGCCACACTGCGCTCGGAGCCACACTGCGCTCGGGGACACACTGCGCTCGGGGACACACTGCGCTCGGGGACACACTGCGCTCGGGGACACTGCGCTCGGAGCCACACTGCGCTCGGAGCCACACTGCGCTCGGAGCCACAATGCGCTCGGGGACACACTGCGCTCGGAGCCACACTGCGCTCGGAGCCACACTGCGCTCGGGGACACACTGCGCTCGGAGCCACACTGCGCTCGGAGCCACACTGCGCTCGGGGACACACTGCGCTCGGGGACACACTGCGACCGGGGACACACTGCGCTCGGGGACACTGCGCTCGGAGCCACACTGCGCTCGGAGCCACACTGCGCTCGGAGCCACACTGCGCTCGGGGACACACTGCACTCGCAGCCACACTGCGCTCGGAGCCACACTGCGCTCAGAACCACACTGCGCTCGGGGACACACTGCGCTCGGAGCCACACTGCGCCCGGAGCCACACTGCGCTCGGGGACACACTACGCTCGGGGACACACTGTGCTCAGGGCCACACTGCGCTCGGGGACACACTGCGCTCGGGGCCACACTGCACTCGGAGACACACTGCGCTCGGGGACACACTGCGCTCGGAGCCACACTGCGCTCGGGGACACACTGCGCTTGGAGCCACACTGCGCTCGGGGACACACTGCGCTCGGGAGCACACAGCGCTCGGTGACACACTACGCTCGGAGACACACTACCCTTGGGGACACACTGCGCTCGGGGCCACACTTCACTCGGGGACACACTGCACTCGGGGACACACTGTGTTTTGTGATGGCTACACTGTGGCCATCACGAAGCACGGCCATACCTAACTAAACGAGAGCCATACTGCACTCCACCCTATATAAGGGTCACACCGCACTATGTAAGGATTACACCACACTATGTAAGGGTCACACCGCACTATGTAAGGGTCACACCACACTATGTAAGGGTCACACCACACCGTGTATACACCGAATTGTTTGCGGGGGGTGGGGGTGGCGGCTGGAGGGAGGGGGAGGGGGTCGAGTTTCAGTTCCTGGTACCGACTCTCAGACTAATCGGTATTACTGGGTTGCTAACCCCCTTGAAGCTTATCGTACCTACTCTTGGAGCTGTGCAGTGAAGTTACCTCCACTACCACCTCCTCGCCTCACTCTGTAACACTGTGTGGGTCATAGTGCAGCAAGACACGTCTGTGGGTATTGTGGGTGTTATTTTACCCACGTCTGTGGGTAGTTGTGGGTGTTATTTTACCCACGTTTGTGGGTAGTTGTGGGTACTAGGTTACCCACGTCTATGGGTAGTTGTATGGGTGTTATTTTACCTTCTGTGGGTAGTTGTGGGTGCTAGGTTACACATGTCTGTGGGTAGTTGTGAGTGCTAGGTTACCCATGTCTGTGGGTAGTTGTGGGTGCTAGGTTACCCACGTCTGTGGGTAGTTGTGGGTGCTAGTTTACCCACGTCTATGGGTAGTTGTGGGTGCTATTTTACTTACATCTGTGGGTAGTTGTGGGTGCTAGGTTACTCATGTCTGTGGGTAGTTGTGGGTGCTAGGTTACTCATGTCTGTGGGTAGTTGTGGGTGCTAGGTTACTCATGTCTGTGGGTAGTTGTGGGTGCTAGGTTACCCACGTCTATGGGTAGTTGTGGGTGCTATTTTACTTACATCTGTGGGTAGTTGTGGGTGCTAGGTTACTCATGTCTGTGGGTAGTTGTGGGTGCTAGGTTACTCATGTCTGTGGGTAGTTGTGGGTGCTAGGTTACCCACGTCTGTGGGTAGTTGTGGGTGCTAGTTTACCCACGTCTATGGGTAGTTGTGGGTGCTAGGTTACCCATATCTGTGGGTAGTTGTGGGTGCTTACATCTGTGGGTAGTTGTGGGTGCTAGGTTACCCATGTCTGTGGGTAGTTGTGGGTGCTAGGTTACACATGTCTGTGGGTAGTTGTGGGTGCTAGGTTACCCATATCTGTGGGTAGTTGTGGGTGCTAGTTTACCCACGTCTATGGGTAGTTGTGGGTGCTATTTTACTTACATCTGTGGGTAGTTGTGGGTGCTAGGTTACACATGTCTGTGGGTGCTAGGTTACTCATGTCTGTGGGTAGTTGTGGGTGCTAGGTTACTCATGTCTGTGGGTAGTTGTGGGTGCTAGGTTACCCATGTCTGTGGGTAGTTGTGGGTGCTAGGTTACCCATGTCTGTGGGTAGTTGTGGGTGCTAGGTTACTCATGTCTGTGGGTAGTTGTGGGTGCTAGGTTACCCTCTGAGCTCAGCCTGGGGCCAGATTTTCCTGGTAAGTACCTGATCAGGCAGGCTGTTGCCTTGGGTGGTGTTGCGTCATGCAGCATGTGTGGGTTGCAGTAGGTGGTGATAGTAATGGTGGTAGTGGT
>NC_091292.1:82231620-82234120 GCF_038502225.1 Cherax quadricarinatus | reverse complement strand
ATAACTCGCTCAGTGAAGACGTAGGTACCTCCATAGCTCAGTGAAGACGCCGGTACTTCCCAAACTCGCTCAGTGAAGACGTAGGTACTTCCATAGCTCACTCAGTGAGGACGTAGGTACTTCCATAAATCACTCAGTGAAGACGTAGGTACCTCCATAACTCAGTGAAGACGCCGGTACTTCCATAACTCAGTGAGGACGTAGGTACTTCCATAAATCACTCAGTGAAGATGTAGGTACCTCCATAACTCAGTGAAGATGTAGGTACCTCCATAACTCAGTGAAGACGCCGGTACTTCCATAGCTCACTCAGTGAGGAAGTACTTACTTCCATAACTCAGTGAGGACGTAGGTACTTCCATAACTCAGTGAGGACGTAGGTACTTCCATAACTCACTCAGTGAGGACGTAGTTACTTCCATAACTCAGTGAGGACGTAGGTACTTCCATAACTCAGTGAGGACGTAGGTACTTCCATAACTCGCTCAGTGAAGACGTAGGTACTTCCATAACTCAGTGAAGATGTAGGTACCTCCATAACTCAGTGAAGACGTAGGTACTTCCATAACTCAGTGAGGACGTAGGTACTTCCATAAATCACTCAGTGAGGAAGTAGTTACTTCCATAACTCAGTGAGGACGTAGGTACTTCCATAACTCGCTCAGTGAAGACGTAGGTATTTCCATAACTTACTCAGTGAAGACGTAGGTACCTCCGTAACTCAGTGAAGACGCAGGTACTTCCATAACTCACTCAGTGAGGAAGTAGGTACCTCCATAACTCAGTGAAGACGTAGGTTCTTCCTTAATTCACTCAGTGAGGACGTAGGTATTTCCATAACTCATTGTGAAAGTAGGTACCTCCATAACTCAGTGAGGACGTAGGTACCCCCCTAACTCACTCAGGGAGGACGTAGGTACGTCTATAACTCAGTGAAGATGTAGGTACCTCCATAACTCACTCAATGATGACGTAGGTACCTCCATAACTCACTCAGTGAGAACGTAGGTACCTCCATAACTCAGTGAGGATGTAGGTACCTCCCTAACTCACTCAGGGAGGACGTAGGTATTTCCATAACTCAGGGAGGACGCAGGTACTTCCATAACTCAGTGAGGATATAGGTACCTCCATAACTTACTCAGTGACTATGTAGGTGCCTCCATAACTCACTCAGTGAGGACGTAGGTGCTTTCATAACTCAGTGAGGACGTAGGTACCTCAATAACTCACTCAGGGAGGATGTATGTACCGCCATAACTCAGTGAGGAGAGCGTCACCACCTACACAGGTACGGAAGGAACCTTAGGTCATGTACCACCACCTGAGACAGGTACAGACTGTGTAGGTAACTTGAGAGAACACAGTCGTGAGTCACATGTGTTCACTCCAACTGTCAGCCTCACCAGCTGTGAACCTCGCCAACTGTTAGCCTTACCAGCTGTGAGCCCCGCCTACTGTGAGCCTTACCAGCTGTGAGCCTCGCCAACTGTTAGCCTCACTAGCTGTGAGCCTCGCCAACTGTTAGCCTCACCAGCTGTGAGCCTCGCTAACTGTCAGCCTCACCAGCTGTGAACCTCGCCAACTGTGAGCCTTACCAGCTGTGAGCCTCGCCAACTGTTAGCCTCATCAGCTGTGAGCCTCGCCTACTGTGAGCCTTACCAGCTGTGAGCCTCGCCAACTGTTAGCCTCACCAGCTGTGAGCCTCGCCAACTGTCAGCCTCACCAGCTGTGAACCTCGCCTACTGTCAGCCTCACCAGCTGTGAGCCTCGCCAGCTGTTAGGCTCGCCAGCTGTGAGCCTCTGTGAGCCTTGGTTGCTGTGAGTCAAGAACTCTGCAGTGAGCCGTGGTTCTGAGAACAAATGCTGCAGCAGTCGCTGATGCTGACTATAAAAGTGTTAGATGCAGTACTGGATGGAGGGAGGGGAGGGGAGGGGAGGGGAGGGGAGGGGAGGGGAGGGGACGCAGCAGTAGCAGATGCCAGTAGTAATCATCAGTAGCGTGGGCCAGGAGAAGTGCTGCTGCAGGAGTCAGAAGCTGCATGGGCACTCTCCACGGGCTGTTGCTCACACTGAGAGCCCTGGACGTCAGCCAGGGTGGGCGATATCACCTCCTGCTGGCGCGGAGGTGGGGAAGAGGAGAGAGGGAGCGAGGCAGGGAGGGAGGGACAGGGTGAAGGCGTGTATGTCTTGTGATCTGAGTGAAGACGAGATCCTCGTTCCTGTAAATTCACCACCCAAGCCGACCTGCTCTCCCTGCAGCATCCCTTGCCCGCCTGCGCCAGGCCACACCTCCCACCCACCCACCGCCACATCTCCGGTATGATGTTGCAGTGTTGCACTGCCTTCCCAGTCTTTATGGCTTCTCACCTTCCTATCCAAGTCACTGGTGTGTGTGAGTGTGTGTGTGTGTGTGTGTGTGTGTGTGTGTGTGTGTGTGTGTGTGTGTGTGTGTGTGTGTGTGCATGTGTGTGTGTGTGTGCATGTGTGTGTGTGTGCA
>NC_091292.1:82224120-82229120 GCF_038502225.1 Cherax quadricarinatus | reverse complement strand
TGCACATCATAAGCAGCATCCAGGGTGACCTGATGACGGGGGCCGGATGGTGGCAGGATGACGGCAGGATGGTAGCGGGGGGTGGCTGCCGGATGGTAGCGGGGTAGCGGCCGGATGGTAGCGGGGTAGCGGCCGGATGGTAGCGGGGTAGCGGCCGGATGGTAGCGGGGTAGCGGCCGGATGGTAGCGGGGTAGTGGCCGGATGGTAGCGGGGTAGCGGCCGGATGGTAGCGGGGTAGCGGCCGGATGGTAGTGGGGTGGCGGCCGGATGGTGGCAGCATGGTGGCCAGATGGTAACAGGAGCCCTTATTGGTTGGCAGCCGAATAAGGGGGGGGGGTAGGACGGGAGGCCGGATAAGGGGCAAGAAGGCAGCCGGATTTGGAGGCCGGATGACAGCCTGCCAACCGGGCGAGACCTGTTTCTGTGATGACCACCTGGTAGACGGTAATGTCCACTTGTTTAACGAACACAGGTGTAGTCTTGGGGCCTGCACGCTTGGGTGGCACAATAACCAAGGCAGAACCAGGAACCAGCAAAAGGCAGCCGAGATTAAATATTTATACATTTCCTTCGCCAAACAGCAAGCAATTACATGCACAATATTTACAGAGAATATGTACAGAAAAACAATTACGCAAGCAAGAGACACGGTGAGGACTGTCTTCAACCAGACTTGGAGGTCAGTCAGCGTCGAATCACTAGTTCCCAACATCGCTTCACAACTCTGGTAGGGTTCCTCGTCACTGGCTGGTTGAACCAAGGTGCTAGCATAACAAGGTACTAGCATAACAAGGTACTAGCATAACAAGGGGGGAAAGCCCCTACTCATTATATACCCTTAGCACCTGGTTCACTGGTCGGGGGGAGGGGGCACGCCTATATGGGTGTGTGATATATATTGAGTATAATGTAACGTATTCTTAGCACGCCACAACCTGGGAGAAGGTAATGACCACTTGGAAGATGGTAATGACCACCTGGGAGATGGTAATGACCTCCTGGGAGATGGTAATGACCACCTGTGCGATGTACCATCGTCCTCTATGTGATAGTGAGGAAAGTGTTTCGATGCCAAGCCAATGATGATCCTTTTCAAATCACTTGTTCTCTCTAGGCTGGAATACTGCTGTACATTAACATCTCCATTCAAAACAGGTGAAATAGCAGATCTAAAGAGTGTACAGAGATCTTTTACTGCACGTATAAGTTCTGTCAAGCACCTTAACTACTGGGAACGCTTGGAAGCACTTGACTTGTACTCGTTGGAACGCAGGAGGGAGAGATATATCATAATCTACACTTGGAAAATCTTGGAAGGAATGGTCCCAAATCTGCACACAGAAATCACTCCCTACGAAAGTAAAAGACTGGGCAGGCGATGCAAAATACCCCCAATTAAAAGTAGGGGCGCCATTGGTACAGTAAGAGAAAACACCATAAGTGTCCGGGGCCCAAGACTGTTCAACAGCCTCCCACCAAGCATAAGGGGAATTACCAATAAACCCCTGGCTGACTACAAGAGAGAGCTGGACAGATACCTAAAGTCAGTGCCGGATCAGCCGGGTTGTGGCTCGTACGTTGGACTATGTGCGGCCAGCGGTAACAGCCTGGTTGATCAGGCCCTGATCCACCGGGAGGCCTGGTCGTGGACCGGGCCGCGGGGGCGTTGATCCCCGAAATAACCTCCAGGTTATATATATATATATATATATATATATATATATATATATATATATATATATATATATATATATATATATGGGTTATTTGTGTATCGTTCCAGTCACGGTATTGTGCCTTTTTGTTATGTGTGTGTGTACTCACCTAATTGTAGTTGCAGGGGTCGAGACTCAGCTCCTGGCCCCGCCTCTTCACTGATCGCTACTAGCTCCTCTCCCTGTCTGCTGTGTGTGTGTGTGTGTGGTGCCGAATAGATAAAACTGGTCAATTAGCAAGAACTCATTTAAAATTAAGTCCTTTCTAAAATTTTCTCTTATACATTTAAAGATATATTTTTCAATTATGTTAATGTAAAAATTAGTAATTTTATACCAAAAGAACTTTAGAAAACTTACCTCACCTTATTATAACAAGCGCAATTTAATTTAGCCTAATCCAACTAAATATATTTTAGATAAGTTTACAATAATTTAATAATAAACAAACACAATGAAATATATTTTTCTCGTTAGGTTCAGAATGATTTTTACGAAATTATTGCATACACAAATTTTCGTTTGCCTTATTCGGCAAGAAGAGCGTTGCTATTTAAGCCAAAATTACAAGTTTCACCTATTCGGCATGACATTATATATATATATATATATATATATATATATATATATATATATATATATATATATATATATATATATATATATATATATATATATATATAAATGTATGTGTGCGTGTACCAAATGATGTCTATCTCTGATTTATACACAGCTCTCGGAGTATATACACGTCTCTATCAGTGTATATACACCAGGAAATATATTGCTTGTTTTAGTAGGGGAAATATGAGAGTGAGTGTGGTAGTGTGTGTGTGTGAGGGTTCACTGAGACCCTGGCACCAGTGGTCTGCTCTTTATACTAACTAACTACGCTCCAGCAGTAATAGCTTTAATTAAGGAAGTGTGGGTAATGTTGAGGCAAGCAAGACCTTCCATCAGCACCCGTCATCAACACAGTCATCAACACCTGTCATCAACAGTCATCAACACCCGTCAAGACTGGTCATCAACACCCGTCAACACTTGGGTCATCAGAGGGCCAGCGTGGCAGGCTTGTTCGCATGTGTTATACCCTAACTACCTCAACCCACGATATTCCCCCCCCCCAGTTCACCCCCCACTAACCCATCCAGGAACCCCCCTCCCACCAACACTACCTCAACAGAGCCCCCTCCCTTCCCCCTATACCCCCTCCCTCATACTCCACCAAAATAATCAACTGTCTTAAGCAGCAACAAAGGGAGTTTAGAGAGTGTTGGAGGTGTGGAGCTAGTGGTGGTGGTGGTGGTAGTGTGTGGTGGTGGTGGTAGTGTGTGGTGGTGGTGGTGGTGGTGGTGGTGGTAGTGTGTGATGGTGGTGGTAGTGTGTGGTGGTGGTGGTGGTAGTGTGTGATGGTGGTGGTAGTGTGTGATGGTGGTGGTAGTGTGTGGTGGTGGTGGTAGTGTGTGCTGGTGATGGTGGTGGTGGTAGTGTGTGCTGGTGGTGGTGGTGGTGGTAGTGTGTGCTGGTGGTGGTGAGAGGTGGTGGTGGTGGTAGTGTGTGGTGGTGGTGTTGGGTGACTGTGGTGGTGTTGGTGGTTGTCTTCGAAGCCACTGATTGCATGCCCATGCACTCCATCCCAGGCCCAGACTCATGGAACTCGATAGTCATTAAGCATTGCAAGACACCCCATATCACGTGCCTTAAATGTTCAACAGAGAAGGAGCCTAGACACTGGAATCAGTCCGCAGATATTAAAAACTCCTGATACTGCCCCACTCCACAATTTTTTTTTGAAAGGGCTTTAAGACACAATATTGGCAACTACATGGAACCATAGCAGTTGCACAACCTACGACAACATGCCATACCACGGGCGGGGTTTGGTTTGTTTGTAATCGTGTCATTACGATTTCGTGAGTCATCTAGGACAACATGAGTGAGAAACAGGTCGTTCCTGCCTTTCACAAATGCTGGACCACTACAACATGATTTTAGTTACACTGGGAAAAAAGGAAAATGTAGATGTAGGGTAGACTGACTTTGAAAAGTCTTCGATAAGTGTGATCATAGGGTAAATGTGCACAAAATTAATAAAAAAGTGGGCAGATGGATATTTAACTTTCTAACAAATAGAACCCAAAGAATAATAATAAATATAGTGAAATCTGTGGCTGTTACAGTGGAAGGTTCTGTTCCCACTTTTCTTTCTCGTGCTCATGTGTGATATAGTCGGGGACATAAACAATACCACTGCATCATTCTTTCCAGATGTTACCAGTACTGGACGAGAATGACATCTATAGAAGACACCGTGAGCCTCCAAGTATTTCATTGAGCTACTGACAACAATATGATGTTCAACGAGGGAAAGTTTTAGATATTACGTTAAGGATAGACTGAGGAAGTAAAAACAAGATCGGAGTACAAGACGAACTCGGATGACTCAATACAGCGTCAGTCTAATGTAAGAGACTTGGGAGTGATGTCAGATCTCGCGTTCAAGGAACACAACAATGTTATTATCTCAGCTGCAAGAAAAATGATAGGCTGGATAATTAGAACCTTCAGTGCAAGAGATGCAGAGGCAGTGACACTCTTCAGGCCACTCGTTTTCTCTAGGTTGGAATACTGCTGTATACTAACGTCGTCCTTCAAAGCAGGCAAACCTGCAGAACAGGAAAATGGACATTGAACCTTCACAGCACCTAAATAACTGGGAGTACTTGCAGTCCCTTGAACTGTACTCCCTAGAATACAGGCAAGAAATATACAACGTAATCTTCACCTAAAAGAATCTGGAGGGATTGGTCCAAACCTACACACCGGTGATAGCAGGAGACTGATGAGTACACTGAGAGCGCTCAATGAGTGTAAAGGGACCACGACTACAAACAAATCACCTGCTGTCTTCAGGCCCATTGCCAGATTCCGGGAGTAGCAAAAAAACTCTCGAAACTCATCAAAGATAAAGGTATTTCTTGTCTTCTCTTATTGTTCTTTCTACTTGTTATCTGCCTTTCTTCCCTTCTACCTCTATCCTTCCTTCTTATCCACTACCTCTATCCTTCCTTCTTATCCACTACCTCTATCCTTCCTTCTTATCCACTATCTCTATCCTTCCTTCTTATCCACTACCTCTATATTTCCTTCTTATCCACTACCTCTATCCTTCCTTCTTATCCACTACCTCTATCCTTCCTTCTTATCCACTACCTCTATCCTTCCTTCTTATCCACTACCTCTATCCTTCCTTCTTATCCACTACCTCTATATTTCCTTCT
>NC_091292.1:82174120-82219120 GCF_038502225.1 Cherax quadricarinatus | reverse complement strand
GGAATGGATGGTGGGGTAGAGTAGAAGTAGGAAGGAGGGAGGGAGGGGAGGTGTGGGGAGGAGGGAGGGGAGTGGGGGATGGGATGGGGAGGGGGAGGGAGTAATGTCAACAACAAACTGTTGGTTCCTTCGCTAATTGATTCATTTACATAAAGAACAGCTCCTTCTTCCTCCCACCTCCTCCACCCTTTCCCTCCCTCCCTCCCTCCCTCCTCCCCTTCCCTCCCTCCTCCACCCCTCCCACAGATACATAATACACACAGACTTGGTAAATCATAATTTTGGTCAAGATGTCACCATCTGTTTGACTCCAGCGCTGCACCAGCTGTGGTGCGGAGGTATACTCTTCAAGGATATACCCCAGTCCGGTCCCAGGTCAGGCTTGTCTGGTGCTTGCTTGATCAACCAGGCTGGTGCTGCTGGCGGCCCGCTGACCCAAATATTCATCACAACCTGACTGATCTGGCATTTGCCAGAGGTATTTGTCAAGCTTCCTCTTGAAGACTTGTAAACTTGTTCCAGCAGTATTTTTGATATCTTGTTGTAGTGTGTGAAAGAGTCTTGAACCACGGATGTTGATACAGTGTTCTCTTGTTGTTCCCGCGGCGCCCCTACCTTTCACTGGGTTTATTTTATTCTCTCATCTCTCTCACTCCAGTATGTTATGACCACGTATCTCCCCCTCCCTCTTTCTCTTTGAAATTTAAATGCATAAATGGCTTTTTGAGAGCCGTAAATAATTTATGTATCTGTACCACCTCTGATATGTCTCCTGAAAGGAACCGTCAACACTGAACAATACTGTAAGCAAGAAATCACAAGTGATATGAAAAGTGTCACCACTGGCGCTGTTTTTCTTGTATTTAAAGTTCTCATTATCCATCCCGTCATCTTCATGGCTTCCCTGATATTTGCATTGTGTTCTTTGAGAGAAAAGTCAACTGACATTATTGCACCCAGATCTTTCACATGTTCCTTTCGTTCTATTTGATCTTGAGTTTTGTATACAGTCTCTCTTTCTATCTTTCTTAAGTTCTTTCTTTCTATAATTAATTTCTAGGAATTTGTGACCACTGAATGTTATGTTACTGTCCACTGCCCTCTGGAAGACTTCCTCTGGTGAGGAATGATGTCATTCCAGATCACTGAGCTGAACTCTTCTCCAGGCTGAGGGACTGATCACCTCAAATACTCTTTCTTCAAGGTTGATGGACTGATTACATCTTTATTTCACAACTACACCTACTACCTCTGTATTTGACTGAAGAAACCTACTGTGTAGCAGCAACGGTTCAACAATATAGCCAACCGTTGAACATATCTTAATCTTCAACTTGTTGGTATTTTATAAAATTATCAACATTTTATTCTGTGTCTGATACGAGGACTAGAAACAGTGAAGGCGCCAGGACCGAGCCTTCGGCTTTTTTTTCACTTTGATAATGCTGTATTTTACTCTGTTAACTGCTACTCTTTTTGTTCTGTCAGAAAGTTGAAAATTCCTTTGCCTACTTCCCCTTTATAACCATCGACCTCAATTTATATACAATCACTTAATGATCACATTTCTCAAACGTATTTATGAAATCCATGATGATCACATTTTAATTTCCTTTCAACGCCTCAGTGATTCTGTCAGAGTGGTTTAGCAGGTGTGACGAGCATCATCTTCCTGCTCTAGTCTGGCTTGTCTGCGTTACGATATTCCATAAAGTTTACAATTTGGCATCTCATCATTTTCTCGAAGACTTTCAAGTGGGATATTAAGGTTACTGGTGGGTAAGTTTTGCCAGTGTTCTGAGTGCTCGTGCTAGTGGTATTTTGTCATTCTTTATTAACAAGGAACTCATAAATTCTGACATAGGTGCTTCATGGTGGGCCTTCATGGTGGGCCTTCATGAGGGGCTTCATGGTGGGCCTTCATGAGGGGCTTCATGATGGGCCTTCATGAGGGGCTTCATGGTGGGCCTTCATGAGGGGCTTCATGGTGGGCCTTCATGAGGTGCTTCATGGTGGCCCTTAATGAGGTGCTTCATGGTGGGCCTTCATGAGGGGCTTCATGATGGGCCTTCATGAGGGGCTTCATGGTGGGCCTTCATGAGGGGCTTCATGGTGGGCCTTCATGAGGGGCTTCATGGTGGGCCTTCATGAGGGGCTGGGGTGGGCCTTCATGAGGGGCTTCATGATGGGCCTTCATGAGGGGCTTCATGGTGGGCCTTCATGAGGGGCTTCATGGTGGGCCTTCATGAGGGGCTTCATGGTGGGCCTTCATGAGGTGCTGCATGGTGGGCCTTCATGAGGGGCTTCATGGTGGGCCTTCATGAGGGACTTCATGGTGGGCCTTCATGAGGTGCTTCATGGTGGGCCTTCATGCGGTGCTACATGGTAGGCCTTCATGAGGTGCTTCATGGTGGACCTTCATGAGGGGCTTCAGGGTGGGCCTTCATGAGGTGCTTCATGGTAGGCCTTCATGAGGTGCTTCATGGTGGGCCTTAATGAGGTGCTTCATGGTGGGCCTTCATGAGGTGCTCCATGGTGGACCTTCATGAGGGACTTCATGGTGGGCCTTCATGAGGTGCTTCATGGTGCGCCTTCATGAGGGGCTTCATGGTGCGCCTTCATGAGGGGCTTCATGGTGAGCATTCATGAGGTGCCTCATGGTGGGCCTTCATGAGGTGCTTCATGGTGGGCCTTCATGAGGTGCTGCATGGTGGGCCTTCATGAGGGACTTCATGGTAGGCCTTCATGAGAGGCTTCATGGTGGGCCTTCATGAGGGACTTCATGGTGGGCCTTCATGAGGTGCTGCATGGTGGGCCTTCATGAGAGACTTCATGGTAGGCCTTCATGAGGGGCTTCATGGTGGGCCTTCATGAGGGACTTCATGGTGGGCCTTCATGAGGTGCTGCATGGTGGGCCTTCATGAGGTGCTGCATGGTGGGCCTTCATGAGGGACTTCATGGTAGGCCTTCATGAGGGGCTTCATGGTAGGCCTTCATGAGGGACTTCATGGTGGACCTTCATGAGGGACTTCATGGTGCGCCTTCATGAGGTGCCTCATGGTGGGCCTTCATGAGGTGCTTCATGGTGGGCCTTCATGAGGGGCTTCATGGTGGGCCTTCATGAGGTACTTCATGGTGGACCTTCATGAGGGACTTCATGGTGGGACTTCATGGTGGGCCTTCATGAGGGACTTCATGAGGTGCTTCATGGTGGGCCTTCATGAGGTGCTTCATGGTGGGACTTCATGAGGTGCTTCATGGTGGGACTTCATGAGGGACTTCATGGTGGGCCTTCATGAGGTGCTTCATGGTCGGCCTTCATGAGGTGCTACATGGTAGGCCTTCATGAGGTGCTTCATGGTGGGCCTTCATGAGGTGCTACATGGTAGGCCGTCATGAGGTGCTTCATGGTGGGCCTTCATGAGGTGCTACATGGTGGGCCTTCATGAGGGACTTCATGGTGGGCCCTCATGAGGTGCTTCATGGTGGGCCTTCATGCGGTGGTACATGGTAGGCCTTCATGAAATGCTTCATGGTGGGCCTTCATGAGGTGCTTCATGGTGGGCCTTCATGAGGGGCTTCAGGGTGGGCCTTCATGAGGTGCTTCATGGTAGGCCTTCATGAGGTGCTTCATGGTGGGCCTTCATGAGGTGCTTCATGGAGGGCCTTCATGAGGGACTTCATGGTGGTCCTTCATGAGGTGCTTCATGGTGGGCCTTAATGAGGTGCTTCATGGTGGGCCTTCATGAGGTGCTTCATGGTGGACCTTCATGAGGGACTTCATGGTGGGCCTTCATGAGGGACCTCATGGTGGGCCTTCATGAGGTGCTTCATGGTGCGCCTTCATGAGGGGCTTCATGGTGCGCCTTCATGAGGGGCTTCATGGTGGGCCTTCATGAGGTGCCTCATGGTGGGCCTTCATGAGGTGCTTCATGGTGGGCCTTCATGAGGTGCTTCATGGTGGGCCTTCATGAGGGGCTTCGTGGTGGGGCTTCGTGGTGGGCCTTCATGGTGGACCTTCGTGAGGGGCCTCATGGTGGGCCTTCATCAGGTGCTTCATGGTGGGCCTTCATGAGGTGCTTCATGGTGGGCCTTCATGAGGGGCTTCATGGTGGGCCTTCATGAGGGGCTTCATGGTGGGCCTTCATGAGGTGCTTCATGGTGGGCCTTCATGAGGTGCTTCATGGTGGGCCTTCATGAGGGGCTTCATGAGGTGCTTCATGGTGGGCCTTCATGAGGGACTTCATGGTGGGCCTTCATGAGGGGCTTCATGGTGGGCCTTCATAAGGGGCTTCATGGTGGGCCTTCATGAGGGACTTCATGGTGGGCCTTCATGGTGGGCCTCCATGAGGTGCTTCACGGTGGGCCTTCATGAGGGACTTCATGGTGGGCCTTCATGAGGGACTTCATGGTGGGCCTTCATGAGGGACTTCATGGTGGGCCTTCATGAGGGACTTTATGGTGGGCCTTCATGAGATGCTTCATGGTGGGCCTTCATGAGGGACTTCATGGTGGGCCTTCATGAGGTGCTTCATGGTGGGCCTTCATGAGGTGCTTCATGGTGGGCCTTCATGAGATGCTTCATGGTGGGCCTTCATGAGGGACTTCATGGTGGGCCTTCATGAGGTGCTTCATGGTGGGCCTTCATGAGGTGCTTCATGGTGGGCTTTCATGAGGGACTTCATGGTGGGCCCTCATGAGGTGCTTCATGGTGGGCCTTCATGCGGTGCTACATGGTAGGCCGTCATGAGGTGCTTCATGGTGGGCCTTCATGAGGGACTTCATGGTGGGCCCTCATGAGGTGCTTCATGGTGGGCCTTCATGAGGGGCTTCATGGTGGGCCTTCATGAGGGGCTTCAGGGTGGGCCTTCATGAGGTGCTTCATGGTGGGCCTTCATGAGGGGCTTCATGGTGGGCCTTCATGAGGGGCTTCAGGGTGGGCCTTCATGAGGTGCTTCATGGTGGGCCTTCATGAGGTGCTTCATGGTGGGCCTTCATGAGGGGCTTCATGGTGGGCCTTCATGAGGGGCTTCAGGGTGGGCCTTCATGAGGTGCTTCATGGTAGGCCTTCATGAGGTGCTTCATGGTGGGCCTTCATGAGGTGCTTCATGGTGGGCCTTCATGAGGTGCTTCATGGTGGGCATTCATGAGGGACTTGATGGTGGTCCTTCATGAGGTGCTTCATGGTGGGCCTTAATGAGGTGCTTCATGGTGGGCCTTCATGAGGTGCTTCATGGTGGACCTTCATGAGGGACTTCATGGTGGGCCTTCATGAGAGACCTCATGGTGGGCCTTCATGAGGTGCTTCATGGTGCGCCTTCATGAGGGGGCTTCATGGTGCGCCTTCATGAGGGGCTTCATGGTGGGCCTTCATGAGGTGCCTCATGGTGGGCCTTCATGAGGTGCTTCATGGTGGGCCTTCATGAGGTGCTTCATGGAGGGCCTTCATGAGGGGCTTCGTGGTGGGGCTTCGTAGTGGGCCTTCATGGTGGACCTTCATGAGGGGCTTCATGGTGGGCCTTCATGAGGGCTTCATGGTGGGCCTTCATGAGGTGCTTCATGGTGGGCCTTCATGAGGTGCTTCATGGTGGGCCTTCATGAGGGACTTCATGAGGTGCTTCATGGTGGGCCTTCATGAGGGACTTCATGGTGGGCCTTCATGAGGGGCTTCATGGTGGGCCTTCATGAGGGGCTTCATGGTGGGCCTTCATGAGGGACTTCATGGTGGGCCCTCATGAGGTGCTTCATGGTGGGCCTTCATGAGGGGCTTCATGGTGGGCCTTCATGAGGTGCTTCATGGTGGGCCTTCATGAGGTGCTTCATGGTGGGCCATCATGAGGTGCTTCACGGTGGGCCTTCATGAGGGACTTCATGGTGGGCCTTCATGAGGGACTTCATGGAGGGCCTTCATGAGGGACTTCATGGTGGGCCTTCATGAGGGACTTCATGGTGGGCCTTCATGAGATGCTTCATGGTGGGCCTTCATGAGGGACTTCATGGTGGGCCTTCATGAGGTGCTTCATGGTGGGCCTTCATGAGGTGCTTCATGGTGGGCCTTCATGAGGGACTTCATGGTGGGCCTTCATGAGGTGCTTCATGGTGGGCCTTCATGAGGTGCTTCATGGTGGGCTTTCATGAGGGACTTCATGGTGGGCCTTCATGAGGGACTTCATGGTGGACCTTCATGAGGGACTTCAATGTGGGCCTTCATGAGGGACTTCATGGTGGACCTTCATGAGGGACTTCATGGTGGACCTTCATGAGGGACTTCATGGTGGACCTTCATGAGGGACTTCAATGTGGGCCTTCATGGTGGGCCTTCATGAGGGACTTCATGGTGGACCTTCATGAGGGACTTCATGGTGGACCTTCATGAGGGACTTCAATGTGGGCCTTCATGAGGGACTTCATGGTGGGCCTTCATGAGGGACTTCATGGTGAGCCTTCATGAGGGGCTTCATGGTGGGACTTCATGAGGGACTTCATGGTGTGCCTTCATGAGGGACTTCATGGTGGGCCTTCATGGTGGGCCTTCATGAGGGACTTCATGGTGGGCCTTCATGAGGGACTTCATGGTGGGCCTTCATGAGGGACTTCATGGTGGACCTTCATGAGGGGCTTCATGGTGGGCCTTCATGAGGGACTTCATGGTGGGCCTTCATGAGGGATTTCATGGTGGCATGGTGGGCCTTCATGAGGGACTTCATGGTGGGCCTTCATGAGGGACTTCATGGTGGGCCTTCATGAGGGACTTCATGGTGGGCCTTCATGAGGGATTTCATGGTGGGCCTTCATGAGGGACTTCATGGTGGGCCTTCATGAGGGACTTCATGGTGGGCCTTCATGAGGGACTTCATGGTGGGCCTTCATGAGGGATTTCATGGTGGGCCTTCATGAGGGACTTCATGGGCCTTCATGAGGGACTTCATGGTGGGCCTTCATGAGGGACTTCATGGTGGGCCTTCATGAGGGATTTCATGGTGGGCCTTCATGAGGGACTTCATGGTGGGCCTTCATGAGGGACTTCATGGTGGGCCTTCATGGTGGGCCTTCATGAGGGGCTTCATGGTGGGCCTTCATGAGGGACTTCATGGTGGGCCTTCATGAGGGACTTCATGGTGGGCCTTCATGAGGGACTTCATGGTGGGCCTTCATGAGGGACTTCATGGTGGGCCTTCATGAGGGACTTCATGGTGGGCCTTCATGAGGGACTTCACAGATGGAAGATATTTTCTATTTCGTTTTCAACTAAATGTAAGTAATAATCCGTAACACAAAAAATACATGTTAGCCAAACAGTGTTTTTCATTATTCTACAACGATGTAAAATTAACTCTGGATTATATATATGTATAACACTTGTTTAGTCATTTATTTTTGTGAGGAAGGAAGAAAGGGAGGGAGAAGGGAGGCGAGGGAGGAGGGGAGGGGAGGGGGCAAGGAGGGAGTGAAGGTAGGGAAAAGGAGAAGGGTGAGTGGGGAAGGGAGTGGAAAACGTAGAGGGAGAGGAAGAAGAGGGCCAGGGGAGGGAGTGGAGGAAAGGGGAAAGGGGGACAAGAAGAAAGAGGTGGAGGGGCAGGAGGGAAAGGAGAATGGAAGGGAGGAGGGGAAGGGAGGTTGTTCGTTGTTCATGTTGGCTGTCAGGGGGTAAATATTTTGGTTACTGCTACGTGGTGTTGAAAGCAGGCAACCTGCTTGCTGCCTCTCTGTTTACCTTCATCAGCTGATCGTGTGCGTCGATGCGCGCGTTTTCTTATTAATTAAAAAAATCCTCTCGTCACTTTTTATAATTAGGATCAAATTCGTCTTTTGTTCCATAATTAAACAATAACAACTATAAATACTCAATGACCTGCTCTTAGACTCTTACAGGCATGTTCTCGTGTCCTCAGAATCCTTACAAACATGTTATCGTGAAATCTTGTTTCACATATGAGGATGCTTATGGCTGTCCCTCAGGTCTGTATATACCAGGATACCTTTATCTCTGCGGCTAGACAAGATAACTACAGTTAACTGGCTTAACTGCCTCGCTCTTAGCGACGGTAGGTCAAGGTTCCGTCACACACAAAATCAAGAGAATAAAAAAAGAATATGCTACTGTTCCGTTTTGAACAATTTTATGTGTTAATTTTCTTGTTTATTTATGTTCAACTTTGTTCATCTTATTAACGTTTCATCGCGAGTTGCGACGTCACTGTTGGTAGGCAACAAACAGTGGTCATGTTAGTTAACGAAGTTTTCACTCTACACAGGCCGCTAGTGTCTCGGCTCTTCACTCAGGAGTTCCAGTACTCGCACAACACAGCTGCGTCTGGCGTCACATGATTAATTTGGGCTTCATGGTCCCGTCTGTCAGACGCCGGAAGGCAAGTACACCAGATACGAGGAGGTCAATAACATTAAACATAGTCTCGTCACAGCCCGATGACCCTCAGAACAGGCACCTCAGATACTGAGGTGTGATGGAAGTCAGAAAGCGTCCAGATGGAGTCACTATGCTACCCTGGAAGGATGGTAAGTAGATTGCACGGGACGACACCTGTGCGTCTATAATGGCTGAAGCTGAAGGGAGTGGTGCAGCCAGTTCAAGGAAGACTCAGATCAATAAATACAGAGGACTAGCACCATGCTATAAGTTCATTCCAAAAGGATTAGAGATCCTCTTAACGTTGGGCAGGTGTGCTCTAAGATTCTCAAAGAGTTAGTTGACAAACTCATCATGGAAATCAAGGACCCCAGAGCCTCTAACTTATCCCGAGACTAAGTATTGCAATCCAGAAATACCTGCAGTATTCAGTGCCCACGACCCACCACCGGGAAGGTGGATTTACGTTCTGAGATGTCATCCATGTTATTCTCCTTTCCACTATGTTTTTTAATGTATTCTGTTTTTAAATAATAATGTTCATAAACATAGCATATAAGGGGTGGTAGGAGAAGAAAGTACTTAAACATCTCCAGGGAGAAACATTTTCAGTTTTCCCTGAAGCGTGTTTATTCTCTTCTCTCAGGCTCTGGTACCCTCGCCTCCCTTTCATTTATATATATATATATATATATATATATATATATATATATATATATATATATATATATATATATATATATATATATGTGTGTGTGTGTGTGTGTGTGTGTGTGTGTGTGTGTGTGTGTGTGTGTGTGTGTGTGTGTGTGTGTGTGTGATTGTATGTGTGTATGTATGTCGTGCCGAATAGGTAAAATTGGTCAATTAGCAAGAACTCATTTAAAATTAAGTCCCTTCTAAACTTTTCTCTTTTACGTTTAAAGGCATATTTTTTTAATTTATGTTAATGTAAAAATTAATAATTTTGTACCAAAAGTACATTAGAAAACTTACCTAACCTTATTATAACAAGCGCAATTTAAGTTAGCCTAATCCAACTAAATATATTTTAGATAAGTTTACAATAATTTAATAATAAACAAACACAATGAAATATATTTTTTCGTTAGTTTCAAAATGATTTTTGCGAAATTACTGCATACACAAATTTTAGCTTGCTTTATTCGGCAAGAAGAGCGTTGCTATTTAAACCAAAATCGTAAGTTTTACCTATTCGGCACGATATATATATATATATAAATATATACAGTGTATACACGCGCGCGCGCGCGCGCGTGTCTGTGTGTGTGTGTGTGTGTGTGTGTGTGTGTGTGTGTGTGTGTGTGTGTGTGTGTGTGTGTGTGTGTGTGTGGAGGGTCGCAGGTGCTAGGAGTAAACACAGCAGTAAGGGTGTTAATGAGGCCACACCAGCGTTTGACTTGCACTCTCTCTTTTAGTTACAGTTTGTCAAACGCACTTGTCGATAGACACCCTCTTTTTTTTCGCGTACGTGTGTGTGTGTGTTTAACAGTTATTAAATAAAAAAAAACAGAAATCAAGAAGGTAATGCCCATTTTCCCGAGAAGGATTTTTTGAAGACACTGCCCATCGCCCACCGAGGTAGAGTGATCCCCAAAATGAGAAAACACTGTGACTCTTCGTTCATTCAATCACTGTCATGCCAGAAACGCGTTTGACATCACCGCTGAGATGACTCTCTCAACTGCAACGTCTTCACCCCTCCCTCAGAGTACAAGCACAGTACTTCCTATCTTCCTAACCGATTTCTGTGAATCCTTCTATAAATATTGCCTTGCTCACACTCCAACAGTAAGTCAAATTATAAAAACCGCTGGTGTCCACTCACTCCTAAACTACTGCTCTCAATCACGCTCCCTTCCCCCTACCTCCAACGCTTCCAGGGACAACCCTCACCTCTGCATCCCTCACCCCTGATTTACACACCCTCCTAGTCATTCTCCTTTATTCCATCCTTTCTAAGTAACCAAACCACCTCAACCCTTCTTCTGCCCACTCAATAACACTTCTGGTAATGCAACACCTTCTAATCACCAAACTCTGAATTCTCTGCATAATATTCACACCACACATTGCTCTTAAACACAGCATCTCCACTGCCTCCAGCCAAGTGTTGGTAACCTTATACTCTGGTACATTTCTATTTTTGCCTCCAGAGATAACACTCTTTGTCTCCACAGATGCCTCAGTGCATCACCCACGTTGTTTCTTCCTCATCACCGGCAAGTCCACTGGCAGATAACTTGACACATTATCTCACATTTCCTTTTCCTTGATTCTCATATCTCTTATTGGCTGGAATTCTCTTTCCTTTCATCACCTTACTATTTCCCATGTTCACTTCTGACTTCTTCTGTTGCATATCCTTCTAAATTCCTCAACCAACCTCTGCAACTTCTCTTCAGAATTTTCCAAGCAACTGCGTCAAATGCCACTCTTTATCAAGTTTTTTCTACCCAGATTGTTCCCTGATACCCTCGCATTCACTTCCTTACAGCCTCATCTATGATTATGTTAAACAACTGTAGTGACATCGCACATCCCTGTCTAAAGTCTACTTCTACTGGAAAATAATCTCCCTCTCCTACGTACCCTAACCTAAGCCTCACTATCCCCATAAAAACTCTTCACCGCTTTTAGAAACCTATCAGCTATTCCATATACATGTATTTGCAAAATCTGCCACATTGCTCCCTCGTCATATGCCCTTTCTAAATTCATACAGACAACTTTTCATTTATAAGCTTCAATGTAAACACTTAGTCTACACGCCCCCTACCTTTCCTAAAACCTCCTTGTTCCTTTGAAATCCTGCTGTCTTACCTTCTTTCAATATTAACTCTACTATACACTTTATCTCATATACTCAAGAGGCTTATTCCCCTTGAATTCTTACACCCCTTTTATCACCCTTTCTCTTATACAGAAGAATTATGCATGCTCTCCGCCAATTTTTAGGTACTCTCGCTCTTCCTTTTCAAGCGGATAATAAACAAACACACCAACAACACGACAACAACATCTGCATCTGCCTTGATCCCATCTACTTTATCCCTTTTATTTAACGCAGTGCATCACGCATGTCTCTCACACTCACATCATTATGCGTCTCTGCCCAATGCATGAAATCACTACCTCACTTTCTTCATAAGATATTTTAGATTCTGCCGCCGACACGGTTAGTTTATTGTGTACTCTATATCCATCCTGTGGAAGGTAGTGGCTAGTTTATTGTGCACGCTATATCCATTGTGGCATGCAAAGAGTACGTAACCTTTATTCGGCGCATATACACACCCTCATTGAAAGGCTATCTCCCCCAACCAGCAAACCAGGTGCTAAGGGTTGATGATGGGGGCCCCATCGTTCAATCAGTACCCAGGTTCCAGCCAATGAGAAGATGGCTTTGGCAATTGCGGAGGTGTTGTGGGTACCACACACCTGTCTGCCCTTGTCATTCCCATTGTAAAGCTGGTTGAAGCACGGTCTGCTCTCTAGTGGCTTTTATTCTGCCTTGCTTACCGTGGAGTGCACTAATACCTATTGTTGTACATAGTGTATATAGTGTACATACTTCTGTTCTAAATTGGTGAAGGATAATATAATTCAAAAGTTTTTCTGCTGTGTTTATTTTGCTCCCTTTACACCCAGGATAACAGGCCTTTGGGACTCCTGGGTTGTAATATGGGGGCCTGTCCGAGAGCTAGAGCCGGACTTAGAGCATGGGTTGAGCCTAGGGTGATGCTGGAAGGAGGAACATTGTGTAGCTTGCTGTCTGGTATTGCATTAGCTCTGCCAATGCTTCACAAACTTTGTTTGTCAATTGCCTTGCTATGGTCAGCCTTGCTATTGTATGATCGTTCAACAGCCCGCTACTAGCTTGTTCGGTGTGCCCACTTCGCTATGGTCAATCTTGTTGTGTGAAGATTTTGCAGTGTGTATCCCCCTTGCAAGTGTATGTGCATATTCTGCAGTCATACTGTGCAAAGCTAAGCGTGTCCTGCAAATAACGTGTTATGTTTGGGTACAAGTATTCTGCAAGCACACTGTGCATAGCTAAGCGTGTTCTGCAAATAACGTGTTACGTTGGGTACGGGTATTCTGCAATCATACTGTGCATAGCAAATAACTTATACATTGGGGTATGCCACCTAGACGAGTCAGACGTCTGGTGTCAGCATATGCTTTATTTAACGTGCCTAAGCTGTCCCTACAGCATTGTTGGCAATTTGCTCGTTCCATTGGCATTGATTACGAACACACACAGCTGCGAAACTTCGTACACTTATAACCGACAAACTTTGGGAAGAGGAGATGGTACATCAGACTTCTCTACAGGAACCAGGAATAAAACTCCGATGTTCTCGCAGGAGGAAAATGATACATCAACAGAGTAAATTCGTCAGTCTCGTGCAACAGGGTTGTCTGAAAGCGAATCAGCTGCGTTGTCACTTGAATTGGCGAAAATCCATCTTGAGCAGACTAGGGAACAGAGGGCATTTGCCAAGGAAGAGTTTGATAGGGGAAAAAGAAAGAAGGCAGTTTTTGCGAGTTGTAAATGACTTTAGTTTACAGAAAGCAGTACAGCTTTTTCCCCGCTTCAATGAGGCAGAACCAGAACAATCTTTCGAAACTTTCGAAAAATCAGGCTCGAGCCTTGAGGTGGCTGGAACAGCACTGGGCGTCGTTGGTTCGCACAGCACTGTTTGGTAAGGCACAGGAATTTACGTCAGTGTTAAATGACACTGATTTTTCTGATTATAAAGTGGTGAAGACCACAGTTTTGGGGGCATATACATGTATCTCAGCTAAGTATAGAAAGTTATTTAAATTTGGCAGACGACAAGCTTGGTCAATCCCTGGTTGATTTTGTGTGACAGCAGACCAAAGTTTTACCAACTGGTATAAAGCAAGTGGTGTTGCTACCTTCGATGATCTCGTGCAGCTTATTCTGGTTGACAACCTGCTGGAGTCTGTGGGACCAGAGGTTAGAGTCTTTCTGCAGGATCGTGACTTAACCACTGCATTGGAGGCAGCCAGGTTGGCTGATACCTTTGAAACCAACCACTGCTTGTCCGAGTGGTCCCATCTCTCTTTTCAACAGCCTGGCATGAGCAAAGATCGTCAACCTTGGAGGATGAAGTGCCAGCTGGAGGGAGAATGTCTACGTCAGCCAACTAAGTCACCTGGTGAGCCACGCCAATCAACTTATGGTCCACCTGGTGAGAGACAAACCACTCAACATGGTGCAACTCGACAACAGTATCCAGAGCAACACCAGCCAGTGCGACACCAGTTGCAACATCAGCAGGGAGTTAAGGGCAAGCCTGTCGTCTGCTTCCTCTGTAATAAAGTAGGTCACATCAGTCCCAACTGCCCCCACAAACCCCAACCCATAGGGAAAATCTATAGTGTCCCTAGTAACATGTCTCTGAAAGAAGTGGCCCCTTATTACTGTCAGAGTCGTATTTCCCTTCAGGAAGACTAAAAAAAACTGAAGTCAGAACCTTTAGAGATACTGGAGCATATTGCTCACTTATAAGAGAGGGAGTACTTTTTCTCTCTGAAAAACTACATTACAATCCTCCATTTTGCTGGAAGCATTTGGAGGAGCTATATTTTCTGTCCCTTTGCACAGAATTTATGTACAGTGCAAATATTACACTGGATACTTGACTGTGGGTGTATCCGAGGGATTCCCTATGAAAGATGCCATGTTATTACTGGGTAATAACATTACCACTGCTAGTGTATGTCCTGAACCCATAATGATTAATTCTTCTCCGGTGTTGGCCATAACTCGGGCAACATCCCAAGGGTTGTCTGGCAAGAATGCTGACCTATCCTTGGATGCCTCTGATCTTGGAATAGCCAATTTGTTTTACGAGGAAAACTGGCCAGGGCCTCGTAAATTAAGTGAACAGACCCAGATCAAGTCTTCCTATTCCAGGGTTGTAGGAATGCCAGATATCTCTGTTTCCATGCCTGAGGGACTGTCCTTCTGGGAGGAGCAACGAAAGGACCCTTCTGTGATTTTCGCTTTTCAGGCAGCCATGGGTAAATCCTTTTCGGATCATCCGGTCAAGTATGAACTTAAAAACGACTATTTGATCTGCACTGAGACTGGCAAGGAGATAGACGGCCGGCAACTGTCAGACAGGTTAGTGGTTCCAACAAAGTTTAGACCTCAAATACTGAATATAGCTCATAATACTTCATTAGGAGGTTACTTAGGAATAACTAAAACATTATATAGAATCACAAAAGAATTTTATTGGCCAAAATTAAGGCAGGATGTGAAGAATCATATCCGATGTTGCCAAGAATGTCAGCAAGTAGGGAAACCTGGACATTCCATTAAACCTGCACCTCTCCAGCCTATACATGCTGATGGAGAACCTTTTGCAGAATTAATTATAGATTGTGTAGGTCCACTACCTAAGTCAAAGTCCGGAAATCAGTACTTATTTACCATTATGGATAGAGTAACTAGATACCCTGAAGCAATTCCCATGTGCAGTATTAATACTAAAGCCATTCTCAAGGCTTTAACCAGATTTATTTCTTGTTTTGGCATTCCTAAAACTATTCAAAGTGATCAAGGTACAAACTTCACTGCCAAAGCATTTAGGGAAGCATTAACTAGGTTAGGGATAATCCACAACTTATCCACTGCCTATCATCCTCAGTCCCAAGGCACCTTGGAAAGATTCCATCAGACGTTAAAAACCATGATGAGAACTTTTTGTATGCATTTTCCTACAGACTGGGATGAATCACTACCTTTGTTGCTGTTTTCAATAAGGGAAACTGTGCAGGAGTCTACCGGGTATAGTCCGTTTGAGCTGATCTTTGGGCACAATGTACGAGGTCCTCTTCGGGTGCTCAAAGAGGGATGGATGGGAGAAGACGTTAGCTCAACACTCTACAATCCGTCTTCAAGGTTGCAGGTGGCACATCAGTTAGCTAAGGATAACCTAAAGGCAGCTCAAAATAAGATGAAACAGAGGTATGACAGAAGTGCACAATTCCGCTCCTTCCATCCAGGAGACAAGGTGTTGGTACAGGAACCTATACCTGGCCACACCTTGAAAGCTAGATTTACGGGACCTATGCAAATTGTAAGTAAATTATCTGATGTAAATTATCTTCCCTTAATAAGATCTCAAAAACTAAAACTTACCACATTAATCAATTAAAATCTTTTCATACACCAGATAAAGTCCCAGTAATGACTCTATCCTCTACCTCTGAGGACAACTCTGACTCTTCGCACTCTATTTCTGAAATTAATGTTAAGTTTCCAAACTCTGTCCTCCACAAGGACCCTAGCCCTTTAATGGAGAGACTAACTGAAACTCAAGCAACAAGTTTAACTGAGCTTCTACAGTCATACCCTGATATTTTATCGGATGTGTCGAAAAAATGTACGTTAGGTTATCATGACGTAGATGTGGGAAACTCTAAACCTATTAAACTCTCCCCTTACAGAGCTAATCCTGAAAAGCAGAAGCTACTTCAGCAGGAGGTAGAATTTCTGTTAGAGCATGGGTTAGTGGAGGAGTCATCTAGTCCATAGGCTTCACTGTGCATCCTTGTTAAAAAAGCTGATGGAGGTTTCCGTATGTGTACAGACTACCGTAAAGTGAATGAGGTCACAAACACAGATGCTTACCCTCTTCCTCGTCTGGATGACGTAATCGACTTTGTGGGTAAGGCTACTTTTGTGTCCAAGTTAGATCTCCTTAAAGGTTACTATCAGGTACCTTTGACGGATAAGGCAAAGGAAATCTCTACCTTCATAATTCCAGGTCATTATGAAAAACTCCCCCTCTTCATTCCAGAAACTTATCCATCAGGCTATTAAAGGACTTGAAGGCACGGCAGCTTACCTGGATATCGTAGTGGTGTCTGATACCTGGGATCAACACCTATTTAGACTTAAGGCTCTCTTTGAGACTTTTCAAAGTTCCCATTTAACTGTTAATTTATCTAAGTCTTCCTTTGGCCAGGCCACTTTTACTTTTCTAGGCCATGAAGTAGGTAGTGACAAAGTTGCTTCTAAATTTGCTAAAGTTCTTGCCATTAAAGATTACCCAATTCCACATGATAGGAAATCTCTTCAATGTTTCCTAGGCATGATAGGGTTTGACAGAAAATTCTTTAAATATTTTCAGATATTGTAGTGCCTCTTACCTCTCTTACCAGGCACAAAGTTCCCTTTAATTGGACCCCAGAATGTCAAAATGCTTTTACAAAAGCAAAAAGATTATTGTGTACTGCACCCATTCTTTTGTCTCCAGATTTCTCCAAATCTTACTCATTACAGGTTGATGCTTGTGAGTCTGGGGTTGGGGCAGTACTGTTGCAAAACGGGGATGAGTTGCAGCCTGTAGCCTTCTCACTAAAGGTCCAGCCACACCAGAGGGCTTACTCTACTATTGAAAAAGAAGCCCTCATGCTGGTACTGGCTTTGGAGCATTTGGATGTTTACGTGGGCCAGACTTCGCAGGTGGTCTATAGTGACCACAACCCTCTAGTATATCTCCAAGCCATGAAGAACCCCAATACGAGGCTCATGAGATGGAGTCTACGACTGCCACCTCATTCTCTCAGAATATTACACATTGCTGGCAAAGAAAATAAGTTGGCAGGTGCATTATCGAGAATTTATTAGGTTAGGATGTGTTAGGGACCTATGGTAACCGCTTTCAAGCTCTTTTTTTTGTCCCCTAGTGTGGGTTTTTTTTTAGTGAGGGAGTGCGGGATACCAACCTCCCGCACTTTGGACCTACATTAGCCCGAATGTCTGCTGTCTCGCTCTAAGTTTAGGGTTTGGCTTTTTGTCGCGAATTAATCTGAGCTCTATCTAAGAGTTGGATGGTTGGATGGTAACTGTGCCATGGTGGCACAGTTACCACTGGGAGATGAGAGCCTAATCCTGAGCCCTCTTGGGGTGGGGGTGTGGCATGCAAAGAGTACATAACCTTTATTTGGCACATGTACACACCCTCATTGAAAGGCTATCTCCCCCAACCACCGAACCAGGTGCTAAGGGTTGATGAGGGCCCCATCGTTCAATCAGTACCCAGGTTCCAGCCAATGAGAAGATGGCTTTGGCAATTGCGGAGGTGTTGTGGGTACCACACACCTGTCTGCTCTTGTCATTCCCATTGTAGAGCTGGTTGAAGCACGGTCTGCTCTCTAGTGGCTTCTATTCTGCCTTGCTTACCGTGGAGTTCACTATAACCTATTGTTGTACATAGTGTACATCTGTTCTAAATTGGTGAAGGATAATATAATTCAAAAGTTTTTCTGTGTTTATTTTACTCCCTTTACACCCAGGATAACAGGCCTTTGGGACTCCTGGATTGTAATATCCATCCTGTGGCAGGTAGTGGTTAGTTTATTGTGCACGCCATATCCATCCTGTGGAGGGTAGTGGCTAGTTTATTGTGCACGCTATATCCATCCTGTGGAAGGTAGTGCATGAGTATATGAATGCACAAAAGGCCTAGGAACTAGGCCTCAAAACTGGAGTACATCTGGATTTAAATCTACAATTTATCTTACATGTTGTAAACAAATTTGTGATATTTACTGAATATATCTGGTATCTTATTTTCATTAACAAGATATCCTGACATATCACATACGTTATTATACTATCTCTATATTCCTCAATAAACGGAAAATCAAGCACATAGCGTTTGATTATCCATTTACTGGCCCTTCAGGCAGCCTTAACGACCACGGGACTGACTTACATTTACTTTGATCAACATCTATGTGTCTGCCAAACTGCCAGAAGTACTTGTAACCAAGCCTAAGATTGGCTACTATATCAGTGTGTTCACACTGCAAGTTGCTCAGTGTACATTCTTATCTACGTTCATGTTTTCATAGTGATTGATCTACTCTGACTTCTAACATTCACTTCCATTATTTTCCTCCTAGCATTATTTCTAGTGAGAGATACAGGTATACCAACGTTATATTCTACTTTGCCTTCAACTTTATTATGAAAGAGTAATTCAATGTGTGATGGAATCCATAAAAATTGTACATGAGTTCTTATTTCTCTGATTTTTGGGAACCTTTACTTTGCTATTCCAGTGAGAATGTTGTTAGAGTCATTATGTGAGTCAAGAGTCTTCAGTGATGACAGTGAGTCAAGAGTCTTCAGTGATGACAGTGAGTCAAGAGTCTTCAGTGATGACAGTGAGTCAAGAGTCTTCAGTGATGACAGTGAGTCAAGAGTCTTCAGTGATGACAGTGAGTCAAGAGTCTTCAGTGATGACAGTGAGTCAAGAGTCTTCAGTGATGACAGTGAGTCAAGAGTCTTCAGTGATGACAGTGAGTCAAGAGTCTTCAGTGATGACAGTGAGTCAAGAGTCTTCAGTGATGACAGTGAGTCAAGAGTCTTCAGTGATGACAGTGAGTCAAGAGTCTTCAGTGATGACAGTGAGTCAAGAGTCTTCAGTGATGACAGTGAGTCAAGAGTCTTCAGTGATGACAGTGAGTCAAGAGTCTTCAGTGATGACAGTGAGTCAAGAGTCTTCTGTGATGACAGTGAGTCAAGAGTCTTCTGTGATGACAGTGAGTCAAGAGTCTTCTGTGATGACAGTGAGTCAAGAGTCTTCAGTGATGACAGTGAGTCAAGCTTCTTAAGTTAACTTTAGTGCCATTAGGATGACAAAGAGTTCAGTGTGCAGCGTAGAAGCCCAGATGTTAATTCTTGTCTAACTCAACATGGTTCTTATAGTTGTGATGTAGGAAGGTAACAAGGAGCAGCTGCAGCCCCGCCAGTAAACTCCTGCTTAGATCCACCAGTCTATATAATTTGTAATATATTATTACTAATAGTTAAGTAAGAAATTTCTTCTTCAGCAATTGTTTATGCAAGTGATTTAAGGAAGGAATTACTAGTGATGAGCTTCTTGGGAGGCACTTTAAGATATGTAATATTAAGTGAATACAGTTTCTATGGAGGAGTGAAATACTGTTCTTGTCTACAATGATACAGTTCGTGCAAATTATTGAAGTATATATAGTTGCATGTTCTCGTAAACCCATTTGGATTTATGTTTTATTTCTGAATTTATCGTAACAATCTGGTTCATTTCTTAACATTCTAACACCAAGTACAGTGTTAATCTTAATCATTCTATCACTGGCACGAGAGACATCAAGTTACTTCCTCATATTAAAAACCTTGGTAGTTTTCGGACAAATAAATCATCATAAGGACACTTTTTTTCATTAGCTCCAAGGGCCGTGTTCTCATGTTCACTCCCGTGTTCCCGTGTGCTGCCACCTCAGTTGTTCCATCCTATACGCCATGCCCGGTCTTATCTTTCTCTCCCCGATTTCCATGGTCTTGCTTTTTTTTTTTTGGTATTAAATCGCCTTGAGCCGCCTGTTCAGCCTCCAGCTGTGTGTCCAAGTCCTGCAGCCTGTTTTTTTATACTCACATAGTTAAAAGAAAAAAAACACCGAGCGAACCAATACAGCAAACCTGCTGCTGCAGGAGGCGCTGATAAATAACAGCAACAGTAGCTCAGAGTTACCTTACAAATATAAGATATCCAGAAACCTAAACAAAGACTCGCCTGGGATATAACAAAGACTCGCCAGGGATATAACAAAGACTCGCCAGGGATATAACAAAGACTCGCCAGGGATATAACAAAGACTCGCCAGGGATATAACAAAGACTCGCCAGGGATATAACAAAGACTCGCCAGGGATATAACAAAGACTCGCCAGGGATATAACAAAGACTCGCCAGGGATATAACAAAGACTCGCCAGGGATATAACAAAGACTCGCCAGGGATATAACAAAGACTCGCCTGGGAGGGATATAACAAAGACTCGCCAGGGATATAACAAAGACTCGCCAGGGATATAACAAAGACTCGCCAGGGATATAACAAAGACTCGCCTGGGATATAACAAAGACTCGCCAGGGATATAACAAAGACTCGCCAGGGATATAACAAAGACTCGCCTGGGATATAACAAAGACTCGCCAGGGATATAACAAAGACTCGCCAGGGATATAACAAAGACTCGCCAGGGATATAACAAAGACTCGCCAGGGATATAACAAAGACTCGCCAGGGATATAACAAAGACTCGCCAGGGATATAACAAAGACTCGCCTGGGATATAACAAAGACTCGCCAGGGATATAACAAAGACTCGCCTGGGATATAACAAAGACTCGCCATGGATATAACAAAGACTCGCCAGGGATATAACAAAGACTCGCCTGGAATATAACAAAGACTCGCCAGGGATATAACAAAGACTCGCCAGGGATATAACAAAGACTCGCCAGGGATATAACAAAGGGATATAACAAAGACTCGCCAGGGATATAACAAAGACTCGCCAGGGATATAACAAAGACTCGCCAGGGATATAACAAAGACTCGCCAGGGATATAACAAAGACTCGCCAGGGATATAACAAAGACTCGCCAGGGATATAACAAAGACTCGCCTGGGATATAACAAAGACTCGCCAGGGATATAACAAAGACTCGCCTGGGATATAACAAAGACTCGCCAGGGATATAACAAAGACTCGCCAGGGATATAACATAGACTCGCCTGGGATATAACAAAGACTCGCCAGGGATATAACAAAGACTCGCCTGGGATATAACAAAGACTCGCCAGGGATATAACAAAGACTCGCCAGGGATATAACAAAGACTCGCCAGGGATATAACAAAGACTCGCCTGGGATATAACAAAGACTCGCCAGGGATATAACAAAGACTCGCCAGGGATATAACAAAGACTCGCCAGGGATATAACAAAGACTCGCCAGGGATATAACAAAGACTCGCCAGGGATATAACAAAGACTCGCCTGGGATATAACAAAGACTCGCCAGGGATATAACAAAGACTCGCCTGGGATATAACAAAGACTCGCCAGGGATATAACAAAGACTCGCCAGGGATATAACAAAGACTCGCCAGGGATATAACAAAGACTCGCCTGGGATATAACAAAGACTCGCCAGGGATATAACAAAGACTCGCCTGGGATATAACAAAGACTCGCCAGGGATATAACAAAGACTCGCCAGGGATATAACAAAGACTCGCCAGGGATATAACAAAGACTCGCCAGGGATATAACAAAGACTCGCCAGGGATATAACAAAGACTCGCCAGGGATATAACAAAGACTCGCCAGGGATATAACAAAGACTCGCCTGGGATATAACAAAGACTCGCCAGGGATATAACAAAGACTCGCCAGGGATATAACAAAGACTCGCCAGGGATATAACAAAGATATAACAAAGACTCGCCAGGGATATAACAAAGACTCGCCAGGGATATAACAAAGACTCGCCAGGGATATAACAAAGACTCGCCAGGGATATAACAAAGACTCGCCAGGGATATAACAAAGACTCGCCTGGGATATAACAAAGACTCGCCAGGGATATAACAAAGACTCGCCTGGGATATAACAAAGACTCGCCAGGGATATAACAAAGACTCGCCTGGGGTATAACAAAGACTCGCCATATAACAAAGACTCGCCAGGGATATAACAAAGACTCGCCAGGGATATAACAAAGACTCGCCTGGGATATAACAAAGACTCGCCAGGGATATAACAAAGACTCGCCAGGGATATAACAAAGACTCGCCAGGGATATAACAAAGACTCGCCTGGGATATAACAAAGACTCGCCAGGGATATAACAAAGACTCGCCTGGGATATAACAAAGACTCACCAGGGATATAACAAAGACTCGCCTGGGATATAACAAAGACTCGCCAGGGATATAACAAAGACTCGCCAGGGATATAACAAAGACTCGCCAGGGATATAACAAAGACTCGCCAGGGATATAACAAAGACTCGCCTGGGATATAACAAAGGCCTGGGATATAACAAAGACTCGCCAAGGATATAACAAAGACTCGCCAGGGATATAACAAAGACTCGCCAGGGATATAACAAAGACTCGCCAGGGATATAACAAAGACTCGCCTGGGATATAACAAAGACTCGCCAGGGATATAACAAAGACTCGCCTGGGATATAACAAAGACTCGCCAGGGATATAACAAAGACTCGCCTGGGATATAACAAAGACTCGCCAGGGATATAACAAAGACTCGCCAGGGATATAACAAAGACTCGCCAGGGATATAACAAAGACTCGCCAGGGATATAACAAAGACTCGCCAGGGATATAACAAAGACTCGCCTGGGATATAACAAAGACTCGCCAGGGATATAACAAAGACTCGCCTGAGGACTCGCCAGGGATATAACAAAGACTCGCCAGGGATATAACAAAGACTCGCCTGGGATATAACAAAGACTCGCCTGGGATATAACAAAGACTCGCCAGGGATATAACAAAGACTCGCCATTGATATAACAAAGACTCGCCAGGGATATAACAAAGACTCGCCTGGGATATAACAAAGACTCGCCAGGGATATAACAAAGACTCGCCTGGGATATAACAAAGACTCACCAGGGATATAACAAAGACTCGCCTGGGATATAACAAAGACTCGCCAGGGATATAACAAAGACTCGCCAGGGATATAACAAAGACTCGCCAGGGATATAACAAAGACTCGCCAGGGATATAACAAAGACTCGCCAGGGATATAACAAAGACTCGCCTGGGATATAACAAAGACTCGCCAGGGATATAACAAAGACTCGCCTGATATAACAAAGACTCGATATAACAAAGACTCGCCAGGGATATAACAAAGACTCGCCAGGGATATAACAAAGACTCGCCAGGGATATAACAAAGACTCGCCAGGGATATAACAAAGACTCGCCTGAGATATAACAAAGACTCGCCTGGGATATAACAAAGACTCGCCAGGGATATAACAAAGACTCGCCTGAGATATAACAAAGACTCGCCAGGGATATAACAAAGACTTGCCAGGGATATAACAAAGACTCGCCAGGGATATAACAAAGACTCGCCAGGGATATAACAAAGACTCGCCTGGGATATAACAAAGACTCGCCAGGGATATAACAAAGACTCGCCTGGGATATAACAAAGACTCGCCAGGGATATAACAAAGACTCGCCAGGGATATAACAAAGACTCGCCAGGGATATAACAAAGACTCGCCTGGGATATAACAAAGACTCGCCAGGGATATAACAAAGACTCGCCAGGGATATAACAAAGACTCGCCAGGGATATAACAAAGGGATATAACAAAGACTCGCCAGGGATATAACAAAGACTCGCCAGGGATATAACAAAGACTCGCCAGGGATATAACAAAGACTCGCCTGGGATATAACAAAGACTCGCCAGGGATATAACAAAGACTCGCCAGGGATATAACAAAGACTCGCCTGGGATATAACAAAGACTCGCCAGGGATATAACAAAGACTCGCCAGGGATATAACAAAGACTCGCCTGGGATATAACAAAGACTCGCCAGGGATATAACAAAGACTCGCCTGAGGGATATAACAAAGACTCGCCTCGCCAGGGATATAACAAAGACTCGCCAGGGATATAACAAAGACTCGCCAGGGATATAACAAAGACTCGCCAGGGATATAACACAGACTCGCCATATAACAAAGGGATATAACAAAGACTCGCCAGGGATATAACAAAGACTCGCCAGGGATATAACAAAGACTCGCCAGGGATATAACAAAGACTCGCCAGGGATATAACAAAGACTCGCCTGGGATATAACAAAGACTCGCCAGGGATATAACAAAGACTCGCCAGGGATATAACAAAGACTCGCCAGGGATATAACAAAGACTCGCCAGGGATATAACAAAGACTCGCCAGGGATATAACAAAGACTCGCCAGGGATATAACAAAGACTCGCCAGGGATATAACAAAGACTCGCCAGGGATATAACAAAGACTCGCCAGGGATATAACAAAGACTCGCCAGGGATATAACAAAGACTCGCCAGGGATATAACAAAGACTCGCCTGGGATATAACAAAGACTCGCCAGGGATATAACAAAGACTCGCCAGGGATATAACAAAGACTCGCCAGGGATATAACAAAGACTCGCCTGGGATATAACAAAGACTCGCCAGGGATATAACAAAGACTCGCCTGGGATATAACAAAGACTCGCCAGGGATATAACAAAGACTCGCCAGGGATATAACAAAGACTCGCCAGGGATATAACAAAGACTCGCCTGGGATATAACAAAGACTCGCCTGGGATATAACAAAGACTCGCCAGGGATATAACAAAGACTCGCCAGGGATATAACAAAGACTCGCCTGGGATATAACAAAGACTCGCCTGGGATATAACAAAGACTCGCCTGGGATATAACAAAGACTCGCCAGGGATATAACAAAGACTCGCCTGGGATATAACAAAGACTCGCCTGGGATATAACAAAGACTCGCCAGGGATATAACAAAGACTCGCCTGGGATATAACAAAGACTCGCCTGGGATATAACAAAGACTCGCCTGGGATATAACAAAGACTCGCCAGGGATATAACAAAGACTCGCCAGGGATATAACAAAGACTCGCCTGGGATATAACAAAGACTCGCCAGGGATATAACAAAGACTCGCCTGGGATATAACAAAGACTCGCCAGGGATATAACAAAGACTCGCCAGGGATATAACAAAGACTCGCCAGGGATATAACAAAGACTCGCCAGGGATATAACAAAGACTCGCCAGGGATATAACAAAGACTCGCCAGGGATATAACAAAGACTCGCCAGGGATATAACAAAGACTCGCCAGGGATATAACAAAGACTCGCCTGGGATATAACAAAGACTCGCCTGGGATATAACAAAGACTCGCCAGGGATATAACAAAGACTCGCCAGGGATATAACAAAGACTCGCCTGGGATATAACAAAGACTCGCCTGGGATATAACAAAGACTCGCCAGGGATATAACAAAGACTCGCCTGGGATATAACAAAGACTCGCCTGGGATATAACAAAGACTCGCCTGGGATATAACAAAGACTCGCCTGGGATATAACAAAGACTCGCCAGGGATATAACAAAGACTCGCCAGGGATATAACAAAGACTCGCCTGGGATATAACAAAGACTCGCCAGGGATATAACAAAGACTCGCCAGGGATATAACAAAGACTCGCCTGATATAACAAAGATATAACAAAGACTCGCCAGGGATATAACAAAGACTCGCCAGGGATATAACAAAGACTCGCCAGGGATATAACAAAGACTCGCCAGGGATATAACAAAGACTCGCCAGGGATATAACAAAGACTCGCCAGGGATATAACAAAGACTCGCCTGGGATATAACAAAGACTCGCCAGGGATATAACAAAGACTCGCCAGGGATATAACAAAGACTCGCCAGGGATATAACAAAGACTCGCCAGGGATATAACAAAGACTCGCCTGAGATATAACAAAGACTCGCCTGAGATATAACAAAGACTCGCCAGGGATATAACAAAGACTCGCCAGGGATATAACAAAGACTCGCCAGGGATATAACAAAGACTCGCCTGAGATATAACAAAGACTCGCCTGAGATATAACAAAGACTCGCCCATTGGGCATTAGCACTTTAATGCATAACTTAAAATTGGGTGTATATCTTTTAATTTAAAGCAACCTTCTGCGGCAGGTCCACCTACTGTGGCAGGTTCAGCCTTTTGTGGCAGGTCTACCTTCTGCGGCAGGTCCACCTACTGTGGAAGGTTCAGCCTTTTGTGGCAGGTCTACCTTCTGCGGCAGGTCCACCTACTGTGGCAGGTTCAACCTTTTGTGGCAGGTCTACCTTCTGCGGCAGGTCCACCTACTGTGGCAGGTTCAACCTTTTGTGGCAGGTCTACCTTCTGCGGCAGGTCCACCTACTGTGGCAGGTTCAACCTTTTGTGGCAGATCTACCTTCTGCGGCAGGTCCACCTACTGTGGCAGGTTCAACCTTTTGTGGCAGGTCTACCTTCTGCGGCAGGTCCACCTACTGTGGCAGGTTCAACCTTTTGTGGCAGGTCTACCTTCTGCGGCAGGTCCACCTACTGTGGCAGGTTCAACCTTTTGTGGCAGGTCTACCTTCTGCGGCAGGTCCACCTACTGTGGCAGGTTCAACCTTTTGTGGCAGGTCTACCTTCTGCGGCAGGTCCACCTACTGTGGCAGGTTCAACCTTTTGTGGCAGGTCTACCTTCTGCGGCAGGTCCACCTACTGTGGCAGGTTCAACCTTTTGTGGCAGGTCTACCTTCTGCGGCAGGTCCACCTACTGTGGCAGGTTCAACCTTTTGTGGCAGGTCTACCTTCTGCAGCAGGTCCACCTACTGTGGCAGGTTCAACCTTTTGTGGCAGGTCTACCTTCTGCGGCAGGTCCACCTACTGTGGCAGGTTCAACCTTTTGTGGCAGGTCTACCTTCTGCGGCAGGTCCACCTACTGTGGCAGGTTCAACCTTTTGTGGCAGGTCTACCTTCTGCGGCAGGTCCACCTACTGTGGCAGGTTCAACCTTTTGTGGCAGGTCTACCTTCTGCGGCAGGTCCACCTACTGTGGCAGGTTCAACCTTTTGTGGCAGGTCTACCTTCTGCAGCAGGTCCACCTACTGTGGCAGGTTCAACCTTTTGTGGCAGGTCTACCTTCTGCGGCAGGTCCACCTACTGTGGCAGGTTCAACCTTTTGTGGCAGGTCTACCTTCTGCGGCAGGTCCACCTACTGTGGCAGGTTCAACCTTTTGTGGCAGGTCTACCTTCTGCGGCAGGTCCACCTACTGTGGCAGGTTCAACCTTTTTGGCAGGTCTACCTTCTGCGGCAGGTCCACCTACTGTGGCAGGTCAACCGTGGCAGGTCAACCTTCTGCGGCAGGTCCACCTACTGTGGCAGGTTCAACTTTCTGTGGCAGGTCTACCTTCTGCGGCAACCTATCTGTGGCAGGTTCAACCTTTTGTGGCAGGTCTACCTTCTGCGGCAGGTCCACCTACTGTGGCAGATTCAACCTTTTGTGGCAGGTCTACCTTCTGCGGCAGATCCGCCTACTGTGGCAGGTTCAACCTTTTGTGGCAGGTCTACCTTCTGCGGCAGGTCCACCTACTGTAGCAGGTTCAACCTTTTGTGGCAGGTCTACCTTCTGCGGCAGGTCCACCTACTGTGGCAGGTTCAACCTTTTGTGGCAGGTCTACCTTCTGCAGCAGGTCCACCTACTGTGGCAGGTTCAACCTTTTGTGGCAGGTCTACCTTCTGCGGCAGGTCCACCTACTGTGGCACGTTCAACCTTTTGTGGCAGGTCTACCTTCTGCGGCAGGTCCACCTACTGTGGCAGGTTCAACATTTTGTGGCAGGTCTACCTTCTGCGGCAGGTCCACCTACTGTGGCACGTTCAACCTTTTGTGGCAGGTCTACCTTCTGCAGCAGGTCAACCTACTGTGGCAGGTTTAACCTTCTGTGGCAGGTCTACCTTCTGCGGCAGGTCCACCTACTGTGGCAGGTTCAACCTTTTGTGGCAGGTCTACCTTCTGCGGCAGGTCCACCTACTGTGGCAGGTTCAACCTGTGGCAGGTCTACCTTCTGTTTCAGGTCCACCTACTGTGCCAGGTTCAACCTTCTGTGGCAGGTCTACCTTCTGCGGCAGGTCCACCTTCTGTGCCAGGTTCAACCTTCTGTGGCAGGTCCACCTTCTGTGGCAGGTACACTTTCTGTGGCAGGTTCAACCTTCTGTGGAAGGTTCAACCTTCTGTGACAGGTTCAACCTTCTGTGACAGATCCACCTTCTGTGACAGGTTCAACCTTCTGTGACAGGTCCACCTGTGGCAGGTTCAACCTTCTGTGACAGGTCCACCTTCTGTGGCCGGTTCAACCTTCTGTGGCAGGTCCACTTTCTATGGCGGGTCCACCTTCTGTGTTAGGTCCACCTTTTGAAGCAGGTCCACCTTCTGTGGCAGGTCCACTTTCTGTGGAAGGTCCACTTTCTGTGGCGGGTCCACCTTCTGTGGTAGGTTCACCTACTGAAGCAGGTCCACCTTCTGTGGCACGTCCACCTTCCGTGGCAGGTCAACCTTCGTGGCTGGTCAACCTTCTGTGGTAGGTTCAACTTTCTGTGGCAGGTTCAACTTTCTGTGGCAGGTCCACCTTCTGTGGCAGGTAAAACCTTCCGTGGCAGGTCAACCGTCGTGCCAGGTCAACCTTCTGTGGCTGGTCAACCTTCTGTGGCAGGTTCAACTTTCTTTGGCAGGTTCAACTTTCTGTGGCAGGTTCAACCTTCTGTAGCAGGTCCACCTTCTGTGGCAGGTCAACCTTCTGTGGCAGATCAACCTTTTGAGCTGGTCAACCTCCTGTGGCAGATCCGCCTTCTGTGGCAGCTCCACTTTCAGTGGCAGGTCCACCTCCTGTGGCAGGTCAACCTTCTGTAGCTGGTCCACCTTCTGTGGCAGGTCAACCTTCTGTAGCTGGTCCACCTTCCGTGACAGGTCAACCTTCTGTGGCAGGTCAACCTTCTGTGGCAGGTTCAACCTTCTGAGACAGGTCAACATTCTGTGGCACGTCCAGCTTCTGTGGCAGGTCCACCTTCAGCGGCAGGTTCAACCTTTTGTGGCAGGTTAACCTTCTGTGGCAGGTTCAACTTTCTGTGACAGGTCCACCTTCTGTGGCAGGTCAACCTTCTGTGGCACGCCCACCTTCTGTGGCAGGTCCACCTTCTGCAGCAGGTTCAACCTTCTGTGGCAGGTCAATCTTCTATGGCAGGTCCACTTTCTGTGGCAGGTCCACCTTCTGTGGCGGGTCCACCTTCTACGGCAGGCTCAACCTTCTGTGGCACGTCAACCTTCAGTAACAGGTCCACCTTCTGTGGCAGGTTCAACCTTCTGTGGCAGGTTAACCTTCTGTGACAAACCCACCTTCTGTGGCAGGTTCAACCTTCTGTGACAGGTCCACCTTCTGTGACAGGTCCACCTTCTGTGGCACGTTCAACCTTCTGTGACAGGTCCACCTTCTGTGGCAGGTTCAACCTTCTGTGGCAGGTTCAACCTTCTGTGGCAGGTCAACCTTCTGTGGCACGTCCAGCTTCTGTGGCAGGTCCACCTTCAGCGGCAGGTTCAACCTTCTGTGGCAGCTCAACCTTCTGTGGCAGGGTCAACCTGCTGTGACAGGTCCACCTTCTGTGGCAGGTCAACCTTCTGTGGCACGTCCACCTTCTGTGGCAGGTCCATCTTCTACGGCAGGCCCACTTTCTGTGGCAGGTCCACCTTCTGCGGCAGGCTCAACCTTCTGTGGCATGTCAACCTTCTGTAACAGGTCCACCTTCTGTGGCAGGTTCAACCTTCTGTGGCTGGTCAACCTTCTGTGACAGGCCCACCTTCTGTGGTAGGTTCAACCTTTTGTGACAGGTCCATCTTCTGTGGCAGGTTCAACCTTCTGTGACAGGTCCACCTTCTGTGGCAGGTTCAACCTTCTGTGACAGGTTCAACCTTCTGTGACAGGTCCACCTTCTGTGGCAGGTTCAACCTTCTGTGGCAGGTTCAACCTTCTGTGACAGGTCCACCTTCTGTGGTAGGTTCAACCTTCTGTGACAGGTCTACCTTCTGTGTTAGGTTCAACCTTCTGTGACAGGTCCACCTTCTGTGGCAGGTTCAACCTTCTGCGACAGGTCCACCTTCTGTGGCAGGTTGAACCTTCTGTGGCAGGTTCAACCTTCTGTGACAGGTCCACCTTCTGTGGCAGGTTCAACCTTGTGAGAGGTCCACCTTCTGTGACAGGTTCAACCTTCTGTGACAGGTCCACCTTCTGCGGCAGGTTCAACCTACTGTGACAGGTCCACCTTCTGTGACAGGTCCACCTTCTGTGACAGGTCCACCCTCTTTGGCAGGTTCAACCTTCTGTGACAGGTCCACCTTTTGTGACAGGTTCAACCTTCTGTGACAGGTCCACCTTCTGTGACAGGTCCACCTTCAGTGGCAGGTTCAACCTTCTGTGACAGGTCCACCTTCTTTGGCAGGTTCAACCTTCTGTGGCAGGTTCAACCTTCTGTGACAGGTCCACCTTCTGTGGCAGGTTTCAACCTTCTGTGACAGGTCCACCTTCTGTGGCAGGTTTCAACCTTCTGTGACAGGTCCACCTTCTGTTGCAGGCTCAACCTCCTGTGACAGGTCCACCTTCTGTGGCAGGTTCAACCTTCTGTGACAGGTCCACCTTCTGTGGCAGGTTCAACCTTCTGTGACAGGTCCACCTTCTGTGGCAGGCTCAACCTTCTGTGATAGGTCCACCTTCTGTGGCAGGTTCAACCTTCTGTGACAGGTCCACCTGTGGCAGGTTCAACCTTCTGTGACAGGTCCACCTTCTGTGGCAGGTTCAACCTTCTGTGACAGGTTCAACCTTCTGTGGCAGGTTCAACCTGTGACAGGTCCACCTTCTGTGGTAGGTTCAACCTTCTGTGACAGGTCTACCTTCTGTGGTAAGTTCAACCTTCTGTGACAGGTCCACCTTCTGTGGCAGGTCCACCTTCTGTGACAGGTTCAACCTTGTGAGAGGTACACCTTCTGTGACAGGTTCAACCTTCTGTGACAGGTCCACCTTCTGCGGCAGGTTCAACCCTCTGTGACAGGTCCACCTTCTGTGACAGGTCCACCTTCTGTGACAGGTCCACCCTCTTTGGCAGGTTCAACCTTCTGTGACAGGTCCACCTTTTGTGACAGGTTCAACCTTCTGTGACAGGTCCACCTTCTGTGACAGGTCCACCTTCAGTGGCAGGTTCAACCTTCTGTGACAGGTCCACCTTCTTTGGCAGGTTCAACCTTCTGTGGCAGGTTCAACCTTCTGTGACAGCTCCACCTTCTGTGGCAGGTTTCAACCTTCTGTGACAGGTCCACCTTCTGTGGCAGGTTTCAACCTTCTGTGACAGGTCCACCTTCTGTTGAAGGCTCAACCTTCTGTGACAGGTCCACCTTCTGTGGCAGGTTCAACCTTCTGTGACAGGTCCACCTTCTTTGGCAGGTTCAACCTTCTGTGGCAGGTTCAACCTTCTGTGACAGGTCCACCTTCTGTGGCAGGTTTCAACCTTCTGTGACAGGTCCACCTTCTGTGGCAGGTTTCAACCTTCTGTGACAGGTCCACCTTCTGTTGCAGGCTCAACCTTCTGTGACAGGTCCACCTTCTGTGGCAGGTTCAACCTTCTGTGACAGGTCCACCTTCTGTGGCAGGTTCAACCTTCTGTGACAGGTCCACCTTCTGTGGCAGGCTCAACCTTCTGTGACAGGTCCACCTTCTGTGGCAGGTTCAACCTTCTGTGACAGGTCCACCTGTGGCAGGTTCAACCTTCTGTGACAGGTCCACCTTCTGTGGCAGGTTCAACCTTCTGTGACAGGTTCAACCTTCTGTGGCAGGTTCAACCTTCTGTGACAGGTCCACCTTCTGTGGTAGGTTCAACCTTCTGTGGCAGGTCAACCTTCTGTGGCAGGTTGAAACTTCTGTGGCAGGTCCACCTTCTGTGGCGGGTCCACCTTCTGTGGTAGGTCCACCTTCTGTGGTAGGTCCACCTACTGAAGCAGGTCCACCTTCTGTGGCAGGTCCAACTTCTGTGGCACGTCCACCTTCGTGGCTGGTCAACCTTCAGTGGTAGGTTCAACTTTCTGTGGCAGGTTCAACTTTCTGTGGCAGGTCCACCTTCTGTGGCAGGCCAACCTTCCGTGGCAGGTCAACCGTCGTGGCAGGTCAACCTTCTGAGGATGGTCAACCTTCTGTGGCAGGTTCAACTTTCTGTGGCAGGTTCAACCTTCTGTGGCAGGTCCACCTTCTGTGGCAGGTCAACCTTCTGTGGCAGATCAACCTTTTGTGGCTGGTCAACCTCCTGTGGCAGATCCGCCTTCTGTGGCAGCTCCACTTTCAGTGGCAGGTCCACCTCCTGTGGCAGGTCAACCTTCTGTAGCTGGTGCACCTTCTGCGGCAGGTCAATCTTCTGTAGCTGGTCCACCTTCCGTGGCAGGTAAACCTTCTGTGGCAGGTCAACCTTCTGTGGCAGGTTCAACCTTCTGTGACAGGTCCACCTTCTGTGGCAGGTCAACCTTCTGTGGCACGTCAAGCTTCTGTGGCAGGTCCACCTTCAGCGGCAGGTTCAACCTTCTGTGGCAGGTCAACCTTCTGTGGCAGGTTCAAACTTCTGTGACAGGTCCAACTTCTGTGGCAGGTCAACCTTCTGTGGCACGTCCACCTTCTGTGGCAGGTCCACCTTCTGCAGCAGGTTCAACCTTCTGTGGCAGGTCAATCTTCTATGGCAGGTCCACTTTCTGTGGCAGGTCCACCTTCTGTGGCAGGTCCACCTTCTGCGGCAGGCTCAACCTTCTGTGGCACGTCAACCTTCTGTGACAGGCCCACCTTCTGTGGCAGGTTCAACCTTCTGTGACAGGTCCACCTTCTGTGGCAGGTCCATCTTCTGTGGCAGGTTCAACCTTCTGTGACAGGTCCACCTTCTGTGGCAGGTTCAACCTTCTGTGACAGGTCCACCTTCTGTGGCAGGTCAACCTTCTGTGGCACGTCCAGCTTCTGTGGCAGGTCCACCTTCAGCGGCAGGTTCAACCTTCTGTGGCAGCTCAACCTTCTGTGGCAGGGTCAACCTGCTGTGACAGGTCCACCTTCTGTGGCAGGTCAACCTTCTGTGGCACGTCCACCTTCTGTGGCAGGTCCATCTTCTGCGGCATGTTCAACCTTCTGTGGCAGGTCAATCTTCTACGGCAGGCCCACTTTCTGTGGCAGGTCCACCTTCTGCGGCAGGCTCAACCTTCTGTGGCACGTCAACCTTCTGTAACAGGTCCACCTTCTGTGGCAGGTTCAACCTTCTGTGGCTGGTCAACCTTCTGTGACAGGCCCACCTTCTGTGGTAGGTTCAACCTTTTGTGACAGGTCCATCTTCTTTGGCAGGTTCAACCTTCTGTGACAGGTCCACCTTCTGTGGCAGGTTCAACCTTCTGTGACAGGTTCAACCTTCTGTGACAGGTCCACCTTCTGTGGCAGGTTCAACCTTCTGTGGCAGGTTCAACCTTCTGTGACAGGTCCACCTTCTGTGGTAGGTTCAACCTTCTGTGACAGGTCTACCTTCTGTGGTAGGTTCAACCTTCTGTGACAGGTCCGCCTTCTGTGGCAGGTTCAACCTTCTGCGACAGGTCACCTTCTGTGGCAGGTTGAACCTTCTGTGGCAGGTTCAACCTTCTGTGACAGGTCCACCTTCTGTGGCATGTTCAACCTTGTGAGAGGTCCACCTTCTGTGACAGGTTCAACCTTCTGTGACAGGTCCACCTTCTGCGGCAGGTTCAACCTTCTGTGACAGGTCCACCTTCTGTGACAGGTCCACCTTCTGTGACAGGTCCATCCTCTTTGGCAGGTTCAACCTTCTGTGACAGGTCCACCTTCTGCGGCAGGTTCAACCTTCTGTGACAGGTCCACCTTCTGTGACAGGTCCACCTTCTGTGACAGGTCCATCCTCTTTGGCAGGTTCAACCTTCTGTGACAGGTCCACCTTTTGTGACAGGTTCAACCTTCTGTGACAGGTCCACCTTCTGTGACAGGTCCACCTTCAGTGGCAGGTTCAACCTTCTGTGACAGGTCCACCTTCTTTGGCAGGTTCAACCTTCTGTGGCAGGTTCAACCTTCTGTGACAGGTCCACCTTCTGTGGCAGGTTTCAACCTTCTGTGACAGGTCCACCTTCTGTGGCAGGTTTCAACCTTCTGTGACAGGTCCACCTTCTGTTGCAGGCTCAACCTTCTGTGACAGGTCCACCTTCTGTGGCAGGTTCAACCTTCTGTGACAGGTCCACCTTCTGTGGCAGGTTCAACCTTCTGTGACAGGTCCACCTTCTGTGGCAGGCTCAACCTTCTGTGACAGGTCCACCTTCTGTGGCAGGTTCAACCTTCTGTGACAGGTCCACCTGTGGCAGGTTCAACCTTCTGTGACAGGTCCACCTTCTGTGGCAGGTTCAACCTTCTGTGCCAGGTTCAACCTTCTGTGGCAGGTTCAACCTGTGACAGGTCCACCTTCTGTGGTAGGTTCAACCTTCTGTGACAGGTCTACCTTCTGTGGTAGGTTCAACCTTCTGTGACAGGTCCACCTTCTGTGGCAGGTCCACCTTCTGTGACAGGTTCAACCTTGTGAGAGGTCCACCTTCTGTGACAGGTTCAACCTTCTGTGACAGGTCCACCTTCTGCGGCAGGTTCAACCTTCTGTGACAGGTCCACCTTCTGTGACAGGTCCACCTTCTGTGACAGGTCCACCCTCTTTGGCAGGTTCAACCTTCTGTGACAGGTCCACCTTTTGTGACAGGTTCAACATTCTGTGACAGGTCCACCTTCTGTGACAGGTCCACCTTCTTTGGCAGGTTCAACCTTCTGTGGCAGGTTCAACCTTCTGTGACAGGTCCACCTTCTGTGGCAGGCTCAACCTTCTGTGACAGGTCCACCTTCTGTGGCAGGTTCAACCTTCTGTGACAGGTCCACCTGTGGCAGGTTCAACCTTCTGTGACAGGTCCACCTTCTGTGGCAGGTTCAACCTTCTGTGACAGGTTCAACCTTCTGTGGCAGGTTCAACCTGTGACAGGTCCACCTTCTGTGGTAGGTTCAACCTTCTGTGACAGGTCTACCTTCTGTGACAGGTCCACCTTCTGTGACAGGTCCACCTTCTGTGGCAGGTCCACCTTCTGTGACAGGTTCAACCTTGTGAGAGGTCCACCTTCTGTGACAGGTTCAACCTTCTGTGACAGGTCCACCTTCTGGGGCAGGTTCAACCTTCTGTGACAGGTCCACCTTCTGTGACAGGTCCACCTTCTGTGACAGGTCCACCCTCTTTAGCAGGTTCAACCTTCTGTGACAGGTCCACCTTTTGTGACAGGTTCAACCTTCTGTGACAGGTCCACCTTCTGTGACAGGTCCACCTTCTTTGGCAGGTTCAACCTTCTGTGGCAGGTTCAACCTTCTGTGGCAGGTTCAACCTTCTGTGACAGGTCCACCTTCTGTGGCAGGTTTCAACCTTCTGTGACAGGTCCACCTTCTGTGGCAGGTTTCAACCTTCTGTGACAGGTCCACCTTCTGTTGCAGGCTCAACCTTCTGTGGCAGGTTCAACCTTCTGTGACAGGTCCACCTTCTGTGGCAGGTTCAACCTTCTGTGACAGGTCCACCTTCTGTGGCAGGCTCAATCTTCTGTGACAGGTCCACCTTCTGTGGCAGGTTCAACCTTCTGTGACAGGTCCACCTGTAGCAGGTTCAACCTTCTGTGACAGGTCCACCTTCTGTGGCAGGTTCAACCTTCTGTGACAGGTTCAACCTTCTGTGGCAGGTTCAACCTTCTGTGACAGGTCCACCTTCTGTGGTAGGTTCAACCTTCTGTGACAGGTCTACCTTCTGTGGTAGGTTCAACCTTCTATGACAGGTCCACCTTCTGTGGCAGGTTCAAGGTTCTGACAGGTCCACCTTCTGTGGCAGGTTCCACCTTCTGTCTCAGGTTCAACCTTCTATGACAGGTCCACCTTCTGTGGCAGGTTCAACCTTCTGTGACAGATGCACCTTCTGTGACAGGTCCACCTTCTGTGACAGGTCCTCCCTCTGTGGCAGGTTCAACCTTCTGAGACAGGTTCAACCTTCTGTGGCAAGTTCAACCTTCTGTGACAGGTCCACCTTCTGTGGCAGGTTCAACCTTCTGTGAAAGGTCCACCTTTTGTGACAGGTCCACCTTCTGTGACAGGTCCACCCTCTGTGGCAGGTTCAACCTTCTGTGACAGGTTCAACCTTCTGTGGCAGGTTCAACCTTCTGTGACAGGTCCACCTTCTGTGGCAGGTTCAACCTTCTGTGACAGGTCCACCTTCTGTGACAGGTCCACCTTCTGTGACAGGTCCACCCTCTGTGGCAGGTTCAACCTTCTGTGACAGGTTCAACCTTCTGTGGCAGGTTCAACCTTCTGTGACAGGTCCACCTTCTGTGGCAGGTTCAACCTTCTGTGACAGGTCCACCTTCTGTGGCAGGTTCAACCTTCTGTGACAGGTCCACCTTCTGTGACAGGTTCAACCTTGTGACAGGTCCACCTTCTGTGACAGGTTCAACCTTCTGTGATAGATCCACCTTTTGTGACAGGTTCAACCTCCTGTGACAGGTCCACCTTCTGTGACAGATTCAACCTTCTGTGACAGGTCCACCTTCTGTGACAGGTCCACCTTCTGTGACAGGTTCAACCTTTTGACAGGTTCAACCTTCTGTGACAGGGCCACCTTCTGTGAAAGGTCCACCTTCTGTGGCAGGTTCAACCTTCTGTGAGAGGTCCACCTTCTGTGACAGGTCCACCTTCTGTGGCAGGTTCAACCTTCTGTGACAGGTCCACCTTCTGTGACAGGTTCAACCTTGTGACAGGTCCACCTTCTGTGACAGGTTCAACCTTCTGTGGCAGGTTCAACCTTCTGTGGCAGGTTTAACCTTCTGTGACAGGTCCACCTTCTGTGACAGGTTTAACCTTCTGTGACAGGTCCACCTTCTGTGACAGGTTCAACCTTCTGTGACAGGTCCACCTTCTATGACAGGTTCAACCTTCTGTGACAGGTCCACCTTCTGTGACAGGTTCAACCTTCTGTGACAGGTTCAACCTTCTGTGACAGGTCCACCTTATGTGACAGGTTCAACTTTCTGTGGCAGGTCCGCCTTCTGTGGCAGGCTCAACCTTCTGTGACAGATCCACCTTCTGTGGCAGGTTCAACCTTCTGTAACAGGTCTACCTTCTGTGGCAGGTTCAACCTTCTGTGACAGGTCCACCTTCTGTGGCAGGCTCAACCTTCTGTGACAGGTCCACCTTCCGTGGCAGGTTCAACCTTCTGTGACAGGTCCACCTTCTGTGGCAGGTTCAACCTTCTGTGACAGGTCCACCTTCTGTGGCAGGTTCAACCTTCTGTAACAGGTCCACCTTCTGTGGCAGGTTCAACCTTCTGTGACAGGTTCAACCTTCTGTGGCAGGTTCAACCTTCTGTGACAGGTTCAACCTTCTGTGGCAGGTTCAACCTTCTGTGACAGGTCCACCTTCTGTGGTAGGTTCAACCTTCTGTGACTGGTCTATCTTCTGTGGTAAGTTCAATCTTCTGTGACAGGTCCACCTTCTGTGGCAGGTCCACCTTCTGTGGCAGGTTCAACCTTCTGTGGCAGGTTCAACCTTCTGTGACAGGTCCACCTTCTGTGGCAGGTTCAACCTTCTGTGACAGGTTCAATTTTGTGAGAGGTTCACCTTCTGTGACAGGTTCAACCTTCTGTGACAGGTTCACCTTCTGCAGCAGGTTCAACCTTCTGTGACAGGTCCACCTTCTGTGACAGGTCCACCTTCTGTGACAGGTCCACCCTCTGTGGCAGGTTCAACCTTCTGTGACAGGTTCAACCTTCTGTGGCAGGTTCAACCTTCTGTGACAGGTCTACCTTCTGTGGCAGGTTCAACCTTCTGTGACAGGTCCACCTTCTGTGACAGGTCCACCTGTGACAGGTTCAACCTTGTGACAGGTCCACCTTCTGTGACAGGTTCAACCTTCTGTGACAGGTCCACCTTCTGTGACAGGTTCAACCTTCTGTGACAGGTTCAACCTCCCTCCCGCATGTCTTCCCTCCCTCCCGCATGTCTTCCCTCCCTCCCGCATGTCTTCCCTCCCTCCCGCATGTCTTCCCTCCCTCCCGCATATCTTCCCTCCCTCCCGCATGTCTTCCCTTCCTCCCGCATTTCTTCCCTCCCTCCCGCATGTCTTCCCTCCCTCCCACATATCTTCCCTCCCTCCATCCCGCATGTCTTCCCTCCCTCACGCATGTCTTCACTCCCTCCCGCATATCTTCCCTCCCTCCCTCCCGCATGTCTTCCCTCCCTCCCGCAAGTCTTCCCTCTCTCCCGCAAATCTTCCCTCCCTCCCTCCCGCATGTCTTCCCTCCCTCCCGTATATCTTCCCTCCCTCCCTCCCGCATGTCTTCCCTCCCTCCCGCATATCTTCCCTCCCTCCCTCCCGCATGTCTTCCCTCCCTCCCGCATGTCTTCCCTCCCTCCCGCATTTCTTCCATCCCTTCCTCCCGCATGTCTTCCCTCCCGCATGTCTTTCCTCCCTCCCGCATGTCTTCTACCCTCCCACATGTCTTCCCTCCCTCCCGCATGTCTTCTATCCTCCCGCATGTCTTCCCTCCCTTCCGCATGTCTTCTATCCTCCCGCATATCTTCCCTTCCTCCCGCATGTCTTTTATCCTCCCACATGTTTTCCCTCCCTCCCGCATGTCCCTTCCTCCCGCATTTCTTCCCTCACTCCCGCATGTCTTCCCTCCCTCCCGCATGTCTTCCCTCCCTCCATCCCGCATGTCTTCCCTCACTCTCGCATGTCTTCCCTCCCTCCCGCATATCTTCCCTCCCTCCCTCCCGCATGTCTTCCCTCCCTCCCGCATGTCTTCCCTCCCTCCCGCATGTCTTCTATCCTCACGCATATCTTCCCTCCCTCCCTCCCGAATGTCTTCCATCCCTCCCGCATGTCTTCTATCCTCCCACATGTTTTCCCCTCCCTCCCGCATGTCTTCTATCCTCCCACATGTTTTCCCTCCCTCCCGCATGTCTTTTATCCTCCCACATGTTTTCCCTCCCTCCCGCATGTCTTCTATCCTCACGCATGTCTTCCATCCCTCCCGCATGTCTTCCATCCCTCCCGCATGTCTTCTATCCTCCCACATGTCTTCTCTTCCTCCCGCATGTCTTCTATCCTCACGCATGTCTTCCCTCCCTCCCACATGTCTTGTATCCTCACGCATATCTTCCCTCCCTCCCGCATGTCTTCTATCCTCACGCATGTCTTCCCTCCCTCCCGCATGTCTTGTATCCTCACGAATATCTTCCCTCCCTCCCGCATGTCTTCTATCCTCCCGCATGTCTTCCATCCCTCCCGCATGTCTTCTATCCTCCCGCATGTCTTCTCTTCCTCCCGCATGTCTTCTATCCTCACGCATGTCTTCCCTCCCTCCCGCATGTCTTCTATCCTCCCACATGTCTTCCATCCCTCCCGCATGTCTTCCCTCCCTCCTGCATGTCTTCTATCCTCCCACATGTCTTCCCTTCCTCCCGCATGTCTTCCCTCTCTCCCCCATGTCTTCCATCCCTCCCGCATGTCTTCCCTCCCTCCCGCATGTCTTCTATCCTCCCACATGTCTTCCTTTCCTTCCGCATGTCTTCCCTTCCTCCCGCATGTCTTCCATCCCTCCTGCATGTCTTCCCTTCCTCCCGCATGTCTTCCATCCCTCCTGCATGTCTTCCCTCCCTCCCGCATGTCTTCTATCCTCCCACATGTCTTCTCTTCCTCCCGCATGTCTTACATCCCTCCCGCATGTCTTTCCTCCCTCCCGCATGTCTTCTATCCTCCCACATGTCTTCTATCCTCCCACATGTCTTCCCTTCCTCCCGCATGTCTTCCATCCCTCATGCATGTCTTCCCTTCCTCCCGCATGTCTTCCCTCCCGCATGTCTTCCCTTCCTCCCGCATGTCTTCCATCCCTCCTGCATGTCTTCCCTCCCTCCCGCATGTCTTCTATCCTCCCACATGTCTTCTCTTCCTCCCGCATGTCTTACATCCCTCCCGCATGTCTTTCCTCCCTCCCGCATGTCTTCCCTCCCGCATGTCTTCCTCCCGAATGTCTTCCCTCCCGCATGTCTTCCCTCCCGCATATCTTCCTCCCGCATGTCTTCCCTCCCGCATGTCTTCCTCCCGCATGTCTTCCTCCCGCATGTCTTCCCTCCCGCATGTCTTCCTCCTGCATGTCTTCCCTCCCGCATGTCTTCCCTCCCGCATGTCTTCCTCCCGCATGTCTTCCCTCCCGCATGTCTTCCTCCCGCATATCTTCCCTCCCGCATGTCTTCCTCCCGCATGTCTTCCCTCCCGCATGTCTTCCTCCCGCATGTCTTCCTCCCGCATGTCTTCCCTCCCGCATGTCTTCCTCCCGCATGTCTTCCCTCCCGCATGTCTTCCCTCCCGCATGTCTTCCTCCCGCATGTCTTCCCTCCCGCATGTCTTCCTCCCGCATGTCTTCCCTCCCGCATGTCTTCCTCCCGCATGTCTTCCCTCCCGCATGTCTTCCCTCCCGCATGTCTTCTCTCCCGCATGTCTTCCTCCCGCATGTTTTCCCTCCCGCATGTCTTCCTCCCGCATGTCTTCCTCCCGCATGTCTTCCCTCCCGCATGTCTTCCTCCCGCATGTCTTCCTCCCGCATGTTTTCCCTCCCGCATGTCTTCTCTCCCGCATGTCTTCCTCCCGCATGTCTTCCTCCCGCATGTTTTCCCTCCCGCATGTCTTCCTCCCGCATGTCTTCCCTCCCGCATGTCTTCCTCCCGCATGTCTTCCCTCCCGCATGTCTTCTCTCCCGCATGTCTTCCCTCCCGCATGTCTTCTCTCCCGCATGTCTTCCTCCCGCATGTTTTCCCTCCCGCATGTCTTCCTCCCGCATGTCTTCCTCCTGCATGTCTTCCCTCCCGCATGTCTTCCTCCCGCATGTCTTCCTCCCGCATGTTTTCCCTCCCGCATGTCTTCTCTCCCGCATGTCTTCCTCCCGCATGTCTTCCTCCCGCATGTCTTCCCTCCCGCATGTCTTCCTCCCGCATGTCTTCCTCCTGCATGTCTTCCCTCCCGCATGTCTTCCTCCCGCATGTCTTCCTCCCGCATGTCTTCCCTCCCGCATGTCTTCCTCCCGCATGTCTTCCTCCCGCATGTCTTGCTCCCGCATGTCTTGCTCCCGCATGTCTTCCTGCCGCATGTCTTCCTCCCGCATGTCTTCCCTCCCGCATGTCTTCCTCCCGCATGTCTTCCCTCCCGCATGTCTTACCCCCGCATGTCTTCCTCCCGCATGTCTTCCTCCCGCAGGTCTTGCTCCCGCATGTCTTCCGGCCGCATGTCTTCCTCCCGCAAGTATTCCCTCCCGCATGTCTTCCTCCCGCATGTCTTCCTCCCGTATGTCTTCCCCCCGCATGTCTTCCTCCCGCATGTCTTCCGGCCGCATGTCTTCCTCCTGCATGTCTTCCCTCCCGCATGTCTTCCCTTCTGCATGATTTCCTCCCGCATGTCTTCCTCCCGCATGTCTTCCCTCCCGCATGTCTTCCCTCCCGCATGTCTTCTTTCCCGCATGTCTTCCCTCCCGCATGTCTTCTTTCCCGCATGTCTTCCCTCCCGCATGTCTTTCCCGCATGTCTTCCATCCCGCATGTCTTCCCTCCCGCATGTCTTCCCTCCCGCATGTCTTCCCTCCCGCATGTCTTCCTCCCGCATGTCTTCCTCCCGCATGTCTTACCCCCGCATGTCCCCTCCCGCATGTCTTCTCTCCCGCATGTCTTCCTCCCGCATGTCTTCCTCCCGCATGTCTTCCCTCCCGCATGTCTTCCTCCCGCATGTCTTCCTCCCGCATGTCTTCCCTCCCGCATGTCTTCCTCCCGCATGTCTTCCTCCCGCATGTCTTCCCTCCCGCATGTCTCCCTCCCGCATGTCTTCCTCCCGCATGTCTTCCTCCCGCATGTCTTACACCCGCATGTCTTCCTCCCGCATGTCTTCCTCCCGCATGTCTTCCTCCCGCATGTCTTACCCCCGCATGTCTTCCTCCCGCATGTCTTCCTCCCGCATGTCTTCCTCCCGCATGTCTTCCTCCCGCATGTCTTACCCCCGCATGTCTTCCTCCCGCATGTCTTCCTCCCGCATGTCTTCCTCCCGCATGTCTTCCTCCCGCATGTCTTCCCTCCCGCATGTCTTCCTCCCGCATGTCTTCCTCCCGCATGTCTTCCTCCCGCATGTCTTACCCCCGCATGTCTTCCTCCCGCATGTCTTCCTCCCGCATGTCTTCCTCCCGCATGTCTTACCCCCGCATGTCTTCCTCCCGCATGTCTTCCTCCCGCATGTCTTCCTCCCGCATGTCTTACCCCCGCATGTCTTCCTCCCGCATGTCTTCCTCCCGCATGTCTTCCTCCCGCATGTCTTCCTCCCGCATGTCTTCCTCCCGCATGTCTTCCTCCCGCATGTCTTCCCTCCCGCATGTCTTCCTCCCGCATGTCTTCCTCCCGCATGTCTTACCCCCGCATGTCTTACCCCCGCATGTCTTCCTCCCGCATGTCTTCCTCCCGCATGTCTTCCTCCCGCATGTCTTACCCCCGCATGTCTTCCTCCCGCATGTCTTCCTCCCGCATGTCTTCCTCCCGCATGTCTTCCTCCCGCATGTCTTCCTCCCGCATGTCTTCCTCCCGCATGTCTTCCTCCCGCATGTCTGAGGCTGCGTGAGAATGTAAAGTGTCTTAATATGGAAATAATTATGAGCCTTAATTACTGACATCTTACAGCTCATTAAGACATTAACAAGTGTTAACAAGGCAGGTAAGTGGGAGGTATACCAAGTGTATCCCATCTCTGGCCGGCCAGGAATATACTGCTAGTGTGGTATACCTGAGGGTTAGTGTGGTATACCTGAGTGTTAGTGTGGTATACCCGAGTGTTAGTGTGGTATACCTGAGTGTTAGTGTGGTATACCTGAGTGTTAGTGTGGTATACCTGAGTGTTAGTGTGGTATACCTGAGGGTTAGTGTGGTATACATGAGGGTTAGTGTGGTATACCCGAGTGTTAGTGTGGTATACCTGAGTGTTAGTGTGGTATACCCGAGTGTTAGTGTGGTATACCTGAGTGTTAGTGTGGTATACCTGAGTGTTAGTGCGGTATACCTGAGTGTTAGTGTGGTATACCTGTGTTAGTGTGGTATACCTGTGTTAGTGTGGTATACCTGAGTGTTAGTGCGGTATACCTGAGTGTTAGTGTGGTATACCTGAGTGTTAGTGTGGTATACCCGAGTGTTAGTGTGGTATACCTGAGTGTTAGTGTGGTATACCTGAGTGTTAGTGTGGTATACCCGAGTGTTAGTGTGGTATACCTGAGTGTTAGTGTGGTATACCTGAGTGTTAGTGCGGTATACCTGAGTGTTAGTGTGGTATACCTGAGTGTTAGTGCGGTATACCTGAGTGTTAGTGCGGTATACCTGAGTGTTAGTGTGGTATACCTGAGTGTTAGTGTGGTATACCTGAGTGTTAGTGTGGTATACCTGAGTGTTAGTGCGGTATACCTGAGTGTTAGTGTGGTATACCGGAGTGTTAGTGTGGTATACCCGAGTGTTAGTGTGGTATACCCGAGTGTTAGTGTGGTATACCCGAGTGTTAGTGTGGTATACCTGAGTGTTAGTGCGGTATACCTGAGTGTTAGTGTGGTATACCTGAGTGTTAGTGTGGTATACCCGAGTGTTAGTGTGGTATACCTGAGTGTTAGTGTAGTATACCCGAGTGTTAGTGCGGTATACCTGAGTGTTAGTGTGGTATACCCGAGTGTTAGTGTGGTATACCCGAGTGTTAGTGTGGTATACCTAAGTGTTAGTGTGGTATACCCGAGTGTTAGTGTGGTATACCCGAGTGTTAGTGTGGTATACCTGAGTGTTAGTGTAGTATACCCGAGTGTTAGTGCGGTATACCTGAGTGTTAGTGTGGTATACCCGAGTGTTAGTGTGGTATACCTGAGTGTTAGTGTGGTATACCCGAGTGTTAGTGTGGTATACCCGAGTGTTAGTGTGGTATACCTGAGTGTTAGTGCGGTATACCTGAGTGTTAGTGTGGTATACCGGAGTGTTAGTGTGGTATCCCTGAGTGTTAGTGTGGTATACTCGAGTGTTAGTGCGGTATACCTGAGTGTTAGTGTGGTATACCTGAGTGTTAGTGTGGTATACCCGAGTGTTAGTGTGGTATACCTGTGTTAGTGTGGTATACCTGAGTGTTAGTGCGGTATACCTGAGTGTTAGTGCGGTATACCTGAGTGTTAGTGTGGTATACCTGAGTGTTAGTGTGGTATACCCGAGTGTTAGTGTGGTATACCTGAGTGTTAGTGCGGTATACCTGAGTGTTAGTGCGGTATACCCGAGTGTTAGTGCGGTATACCCGAGTGTTAGTGCGGTATACCTGAGTGTTAGTGCGGTATACCCGAGTGTTAGTGTGGTATACCTGAGTGTTAGTGCGGTATACCTGAGTGTTAGTGTGGTATACCTGAGTGTTAGTGCGGCATACCCGAGTGTTAGTGTGGTATACCTGAGTGTTAGTGCGGTATACCTGAGTGTTAGTGCGGTATACCTGAGTGTTAGTGCGGTATACCTGAGTGTTAGTGTGGTATACCTGAGTGTTATTGCGGTATACCTGAGTGTTAGTGCGGTATACCTGATTGTTAGTGTGGTATACCTGAGTGTTAGTGTGGTATACCTGAGTGTTAGTGTGGTATACCTGAGTGTTAGTTTGGTATACCTGAGTGTTAGTGTGGTATACCTGAGGGTTAGTGTGGTATACCTGAGGGTTAGTGCGGTATACCTGAGTGTTAGTGTGGTATACCTGAGTGTTAGTGTGGTATACCTGAGGGTTAGTGTGGTATACCTGAGGGTTAGTATGGTATACCCGAGTGTTAGTGTGGTATACCTGAGTGTTAGTGTGGTATACCTGAGTGTTAGTGTGGTATACCTGAGTGTTAGTGTGGTATACCTGAGTGTTAGTGTGGTATACCTGAGTGTTAGTGTGGTATACCTGAGTGTTAGTGTGGTATACC
>NC_091292.1:82136620-82169120 GCF_038502225.1 Cherax quadricarinatus | reverse complement strand
GAGATTTCCTTCTATCTGTTCCCAATTCCTCCCTGGGCACTCGACTCGACCCACAGGCCATTCAGATTGGTGTTGCTCTTCGCCTAGCCGCCCCCATCCTCACCGAACACAGGTGTTTTTGCGGCAGGGCGACGGCTGATCAATTCGGACTTCATGGTCTCGTGTGTCACACATCAGAAGGGAAGTATGCTAGACATGAGGAGGTCAATGACATCATAAAGAGAAGCCTCGCCACAGCCCGTTGCCCAGCTCAACGGGAACCCCAAGTGCAGAGGTCTGACGGAAGTCTAAAGCGTCCTGATGGAGCCACTATGCTACCCAGGAAGAATGGAAAGCAGATTGCCTGGGATTACACCCGTGCCGCCACACTGGCAGACACCTGCTTGCTATACTCCTTAGCTGAAGGGTGTGAGCTGCCAGCCACACGGAGACCCAGAAGACCCACAAATATGAAGACCTTTCCCCTTGCTGTTCATCCCAATAAGGTCAGAGGCCCATGGAGCAAGGGTGCTTTTAAGTTCCTCAAAGAGCTGGGGGAAAAATTCATCACAGAAACCAAGGACCACATGGCGGCCAGCTTCCTCTTTCAGAGACTCAGTGTTGCGATCCAGAGAGGAAATGCCTGCAGCATTTTGGGCACGCGATCCACTGCCAGGGAGCTGGACGAAGTATTCGAGTTGTAGCTCTGAGTTGTTATCTATGTTGTTTTAGTTCCTATTGTATTTTTGTCAGTGTATTTTGTCTATAAATAAAGTATCTATAAAATATAGGGGGTGGTAGGAGGAAACAACTTTCAAACAGCTTCAGGGAGAACCTTGAGTTTTCCCTGAAGCAAGTTTATTCTTTTCTCTGACGATGAGGGTCCCCAGGAGAGTGTATATATATATATATATATATGTGTGTGTGTGTGTGTGTGTGTGTGTGTGTGTGTGTGTGTGTGTGTGTGTATTGTATACAATTACAAAGATGTAGATAACAAAAATAAACAGAAGGTTCAAGAAATACATTACAAGTACACGGACGTGTTTATCAAGAATTACATTTCAAACGTCACCGCCTTACAAGTAGATTCTGCCACTGGCATCATTACCTTCTCTTTTGCTAGTCTCTGATCTGACACAGTTCATCTTCTGCACGACTGCAACACTGCACGACCCTTGCGGGTTCAGTGCTTAGTTCTGACTCTAATAATAATAATTCTAATAATATCGGCTATAATTTATACTTTCCTGGCAGCTCCGAGGAGCTGCCAGGTATAGCTGGTAGCTATACCTTTGATATACCTTTGAAGACTTTCGAGAATTTCCCTAATCTCTGAGCCCGGCCATGGGCCAGGCTCGTCTGGTGCCTGCCTGGTAAACCAGGCTGTTGCTGCTGGAGCCGCGCTGCCCCACACATCCATCACAGCCTGGCTGATCTGGCACCTGGTGAATATACTTGTCCAGTTTCCTTTTGAAGGCTTCTACACTTGTTCCAGCCGTGTTTCTGATATCTTCTCGTAAGATGTTGAATAGTCTGGGACCCCGGATGTTGATAAAGTGTTCTCTTATCGTCCCCACCGCACCCCTGCTCCTCACTGGGTTTATTTTACCCGTCCTCCCATATCTCTCACTCCAGTATGTTCTTACGGCAGTGTGCTGATTTGGGACCAGGCACTCGAGTACTTTCCAGGTATATATTATCATGTATCTCTCTCTCCTCTGCTCCAGTGAGTACATGTTCAAGACTTGAAGTCGTTCCCAGTAGTTTAGGTACTTTACTGGCTCAATGTGAGCCGTAATGTGTTGCAGTACGGGGAAAACAAGATTATATGGGAAGCAGAGGGTCCGCAGGGCGAGGTGTCGACAACAGGACTTGTGTGACTGGCCAAACCAACCTGACAAATTCTTCATAGATATCTCACACAGACAAACAGTGTGTGGCAAATTACTCGATTTGCATAATTTAGGTAAGGCAGGATACACTGTTCTCTGTCAGTACAGAATAACATTGCAACACAGCACCACGCCAATGTGACCAGCAGTGTTAGTGATGCAGGTGGAGTGTGTGTTAGTGTTGTAAGTGGAGTGTGTGTTAGTGCTGCAGGTGGATTGTGTGTTAGTGTTGTAAGTGGAGTGTGTGTTAGTGTTGTAAGTGGAGTGTGTGTTAGTGTTGTAGGTGGAGTGTGTGTTAGTGTTGTAGGTGGAGTGTGTGTTAGTGTTGTAGGTGGATTGTGTGTTAGTGATTCAGGTGGATTGTGTGTTAGTGTTGCAGGTGGAGTGTGTGTTAGTGTTGTAGGTGGAGTGTGTGTTAGTGTTGTAGGTGGAGTGTGTGTTAGTGTTGTAGGTGGAGTGTGTGTTAGTGTTGGTTGATGGTGTGTGTGTTAGTGTTGTTTGATGGAGTGTGTGTTAATGCTGTAGGTGGAGTGTGTGTTAGTGTTGTAGGTGGAGTGTGTGTTAGTGTTGTAGGTGGAGTGTGTGTTAGTGTTGTAGGTGGAGTGTGTGTTAGTGTTGTAGGTGGAGTGTGTGTTAGTGTTGTAGGTGGAGTGTGTGTTAGTGTTGTAGGTGGAGTGTGTGTTAGTGTTGTAGGTGGAGTGTGTGTTAGTGTTGTAGGTGGAGTGTGTGTTAGTGTTGTAGGTGGAGTGTGTGTTAGTGTTGTAGGTGGAGTGTGTGTTAGTGTTGTAGGTGGAGTGTGTGTTAGTGTTGCAGGTGGAGTGTGTGTTAGTGTTGCAGGTGGAGTGTGTGTAAGTGTTGCAGGTGGAGTGTGTGTTAGTGCTGCAGTGGAGTGTGTGTTAGTGTTGCAGGTGGAGTGTGTGTTAGTGTTGCAGGTGGAGTGTGTTAGTGTTGTAGGTGGAGTGTGTGTTAGTGTTGCAGGTGGAGTGTGTGTTAGTGTTGCAGGTGGAGTGTGTGTTAGTGTTGCAGGTGGAGTGTGTGTTAGTGTTGCAGGTGGAGTGTGTGTTAGTGTTGCAGGTGGAGTGTGTGTTAGTGCTGCAGGTGGAGTGTGTGTTAGTGTTGCAGGTGGAGTGTGTGTTAGTGTTGCAGGTGGAGTGTGTGTTAGTGTTGCAGGTGGAGTGTGTGTTAGTGTTGCAGGTGGAGTGTGTGTTAGTGTTGCAGGTGGAGTGTGTGTTAGTGTTGCAGGTGGAGTGTGTGATAGTATTGCAGGTGGAGTGTGTGTTAGTGACGCAGGTGGAGTGTGTTAGTGATGAAGGTGGAGTGTGTGTTAGTGTTGCAGGTGGAGTATGTGTTAGTGTTGCAGGTGGAGTATGTGTTAGTGTTGCAGGTGGAGTGTGTGTTAGTGTTTCAGGTGGAGTATGTGTTAGTGTTGCAGGTGGAGTGTGTGTTAGTGTTGCAGGTGGAGTGTGTTAGTGTTGTAGGTGGAGTGTGTGTTAGTGTTGCAGGTGGAGTGTGTGATAGTGTTGCAGGTGGAGTATGTGTTAGTGTTGCAGGTGGAGTATGTGTTAGTGTTGCAGGTGGAGTGTGTGTTAGTGTTGTAGATGGAGTGTGTGTTAGTGTTGTAGGTGGAGTGTGTATTAGTGTTGTAGGTGGAGTGTGTATTAGTGTTGTAGGTGGAGTGTGTATTAGTGTTGTAGGTGGAGTGTGTGTTAGTGTTGTAGGTGGAGTGTGTATTAGTGTTGTAGGTGGAGTGTGTGTTAGTGTTGTAGGTGGAGTGTGTATTAGTGTTGTAGGTGGAGTGTGTATTAGTGTTGTAGGTGGAGTGTGTGTTAGTGTTGTAGGTGGAGTGTGTGTTAGTGTTGTAGGTGGAGTGTGTGTTAGTGTTGTAGGTGGAGTGTGTATTAGTGTTGTAGGTGGAGTGTGTGTTAGTGTTGTAGGTGGAGTGTGTATTAGTGTTGTAGGTGGAGTGTGTGTTAGTGTTGTAGGTGGAGTGTGTGTTAGTGTTGTAGGTGGAGTGTTAGTGTTGTAGGTGGAGTGTGTGTTAGTGTTGTAGGTGGAGCGTGTGTTAGTGTTGCAAGTGGAGTGTGTGTTAGTGTTGCACGTGGAGTGTGTGCTAGTGTTGTAGGTGGAGTGTGTGTTAGTTTTGCACGTGGAGTGTGTTAGTGTTGCCTTTGAAGTGTGTGTTAGTATTGCAGATGGAGTGTGTGTTAGTGTTGCAGGTGGAGTGTGTGTTAGTGTTGTAGCTGGAGTGTGTGTTAGTGTTGTAGGTGGAGTGTGTGGTAGTGTTGCAGGTGGAGTGTGTGGTAGTGTTGCAGGTGGAGTGTGTGTTAGTGTTGCAGGTGGAGTGTGTGTTAGTGTTGCAGGTGGAGTGTGTTAGTGTTGCATGTGGAGTGTGTGTTAGTGTTGTAGCTGGAGTGTGTGTTAGTGTTGTAGGTGGAGTGTGTGGTAGTGTTGCAGGTGGAGTGTGTGTTAGTGTTGCAGGTGGAGTGTGTGTTAGTGTTGCAGGTGGAGTGTGTTAGTGTTGCAGGTGGAGTGTGTGTTAGTGTTGCAGGTGGAGTGTGTTAGTGTTGCAGGTGGAGTGTGTGTTAGTGTTGCAGGTGGAGTGTGTGTTAGTGTTGCAGGTGGAGTGTGTGTTAGTGTTGCAATTCTTAAAGGATCCCGTTTATGTAGATTATGTAATTTTCATTGGCATAACAATACACAGTCCCTCATAACCGGAGTTTACCTTTAACCAACCATGCAACACCAGTTAATACTGGTTTCTCCCACAATTGTCGAGACAAGAGATATAAAGAGTCATTCCCAGGGAGAAGACGAGCAAGGTCACTCGTAACAGGTTCACTCAGAGAGGATCTAGATGCAGCTTATGCAAGCACGTGACGTCTGACGTTATGATGACAATATGTCACGTGTGAGACTTGTAATGAGGACGGAGAATTGGTTATGTAAACACAACTGGTGTTCCAGTGTTCCCTGGATCCTGGGGAACACAACTGGTGTTCTAGTGTTCCCTGGATCCTAGGGAACACAACTGGTATTCCAGTGTTTCCTGGATCCTTAAAGATACAACTGGTGTTCCAGTGTTCCCTGGATCCTTAGACACAACTGGTGTTCCAGTCTTCCCTGGATCTTGGTGAACACAACTGAAGTTCCAGTGTCCCCTGGATCCTGGGGAACACAATTAGTGTTCCAGTGCTCCCTGGATCCTGGGGAACACAACTGGAGTTCCAGTGTTCCCTGGATCCTGGGGAACACAATTAGTGTTCCAGTGCTCCCTGGATCCTGGGGAACACAACTGGTGTTCCAGTGCTCCCTGGATCCTGGTGAACACAACTGAAGTTCCAGTGTTCCCTGAATCCTGGTGAACACAACTGAAGTTCCAGTGTTCCCTGGATCCTGGGGAACACAACTAGTGTTCCAATGTTCTCTGGATCCTGGGGAACACAATTGGTGTTCCAGTGTTCCCTAGATCCTGGGGAACACAACTGGTGTTCCAGTGTTCCCTGGATCCTGGGGAACACAACTGGTGTTCCAGTGTTCCCTGGATCCTGGGGAACACAACTGGTGTTCCAGTATTCCCTGGATCCTGGGGAACACAACTAGTGTTCCAGTGTTCCCTGGATCCTGGGAACACAACTAGTGTTCCAGTGTTCCCTGGATCCTGGGGAATACAACTGGTGTTCCAGTGTTCACTGGATCCTGGGGAACTCAACTAGTGTTCCAGTGTTCCCTAGATCCTGGGGAACACAACTGGTGTTCCAGTGTTCCCTGGATCCTGAGGAACACAACTAGTGTTCCAGTGTTCCCTAGATCCTGGGGAACACAACTGGTGTTCCAGTGTTCCCTAGATCCTAGGGAACGCAACTGGTGTTCCAGTGTTCACTGGATCCTGGGGAACACAACTGGTGTTCCAGTGTTCACTGGATCCTGGGGAACTCAGCTAGTGTTCCAGTGTTCCCTAGATCCTGGGGAACACAACTGGTGTTCCAGTGTTCCCTGGATCCTTGGAAACACAACTGGTGTTCCAGTGTACCCTGGATCCTGAGGAACACAACTGGTGTCCCAGTGTTCCCTGGGTCCTGGGGAACACAACTGGTGTTCCAGTGTTCCCTGAATCCTGGGGAACACAACTGGTGTTCCAGTGTTCCCTAGATCCTGAGGAACACAACTGGTGTTCCAGTGTTCCCTGAATCCTGGGGAACACAACTGGTGTTCCAGTGTTCCCTGGATCCTGGGGAACACAACTGGTGTTCCAGTGTTCCCTGGATCCTGGGGAACACAACTGGTGTTCCAGTGTTCCCTGGATCCTGGGGAACACAACTGGTGTTCCAGTGTTCCCTAGATCCTGAGGAACACAACTGGTGTTCCAGTGTTCCCTGAATCCTGGGGAACACAACTGGTGTTCCAGTGTTCCCTGGATCCTGGGGAACACAACTGGTGTTCCAGTGTACCCTGGATCCTGGGGAACACAATTAGCACACCACATCTATTTATAACCGTAGTACAGTTGTGATGGATCATCGACCTATAGAGCTGATGGCAACAACAGTCTGGTTGACCAGGCAATTCAAATTTCAAAAGTTCTCACCTTGGGAAGGTGAGAAGTCTTGAAATTTGAAGAGAGTTAAAACACATTCAGAACACATGACGGTTTAAAAGTATTTACACACATAAAACAAAGATACAATAAACCCAGCATAACAAAGGTACAACGTGATTAACACTACATAAATAAACGATTAAAACTATAACCAGCTTATGTTAAAATTCTGATTAAAATATTAGTATTATGTGATATACAAAAGTTTCCCGAGGGCCCTACAGGCAGCCTGGTAATTGTACAGAATATAATAAAAGAGAGAAGACTGTTGGCACACAGGTAAAATGGAATGAGCATTGATACACGGTTATGGATGAGACGGGTGAGTCTTGAGCCTCTGTTATGGGTGAGAAGGATGAGTCTTGAGCCTCTGTTATAGATGAAACAAGTGAGTCTTGAGCCTCTGTTATGGTTGAAACGAGTGAGTCTAATCCTCAGTCTGCGGAGATTGGTTTACAAGTAATGTATCATGCTGAAGGAAGAGAGATGACCGATACAGAGCACGAAGAAACACGTTCTTGGCAGATGAATGATTAACTAAAGGAACGAAAAGGAGCTCAGGAAATTGCAATAAATCCTGAATATTTCTACTAAACGACAGGAGAGTTGACGACCCAACATAGTTTTCTTCATTACCTCTGTCCATCCTACAAATTATACATATCTGGCATAACCACAAATCCTCAGGAATTCTTAAAGAAAATCGAAACCATAACCAAACATGAAGAATAATGACACACTTAGGCAATGTTTGGAAGCCTTTACTTAGGAATCTTTTCGCCAGCCAATGGCTTCTTCAATCCAGGGCAACATGGGTCAGGGCAGGTCGCTCCTGCCTCTCACAACTACTGGATCACTATGATATGGCCTTGGATGCACTGGAAGAAAATCAGAATGCAGATGTAATATACACAGACTTTGCAAAAGCATTTGACAAATGCGATCATGGCGTAATAGCCCATAAAATACGTGCTAAAGGAATAACTGGGAAAGTGGGGAGATGGATCTTCAACTTCCTAACAAATCGAACACAAAGAGTAGTGGTCAACAGAGTTAAATCGGAGGCTGCCATAGTGAAGAGCTCTGTTCCACAATGCACAGTACTCGCTCCTATCCTGTTTCTTATCCTCATATCAGACATAGACAGAGATATACACCACAGCACCGTATCATCCTTTGCGGATGATACTAGGATCTGCATGAGGCTGTCATCTGCTGAGGACGCGGTTAACCTCCAAGAAGATATAAACAAAGTTTTCCAGTGGGCAACGGTAAACAATATGATGTTCAATGAGGACAAATTCCAACTACTCCGTTATGGAAAACTGGAGGAGATAATAACTAGAACAGAGTATACTACTGACTCCGGCCATACAATAGAGCAGAAAAATAGTGTAAGGGGACCTGGGAGTAGTAATGTCTGAGGATCTCGCTTTCAAGGATCACAACAGTGCCACTATCACAAGTGCAAAGAAAATGATAGGATGGATAATGAGAACGTTCAGAACGAGAGATGCCAAGCCAATGATGATCCTTTTCAAATTACTTGTTCTCTCTAGTCTGGAATACTGCTGTACATTAACATCTCCATTCAAAGCAGGTGAAATTGCAGATCTAAAGAGTGTACAGAAATCCTTTACTGCACGTATAAGTTCTGTCAAGCACCTTAACTACTGGGAACGCTTGGAAGCACTTGACTTGTACTCGTTGGAACGCAGGAGAGAGAGATATAGCATAATCTACACTTGGAAAATCCTGGAAGGAATGGTCCCGAATCTGCACACAGAAATCACTCCATACAAAAGTAAAAGACTGGGCAGGCGATGCAAAATACCCCCAATTAAAAGTAGGGGCGCCATAAGTGTCCAGGGCTCAAGACAGTTCAACAGCCTCCCACCAAGCATAAGGGGAATTACCAATAAACCCCTGGCTGCCTTCAAGAGAGAGCTGGACAGACACCTAAAGTCAGTGCCGGATCAGCCGGGCTGTGGCTCGTACGTTGGACTACGTGCGGCCAACAGTAACAGCCTGTTTGATCAGGCCCTGATCCACCGGGAGGCCTGGTCGTGGACCGGGCCGCGGGGGCGTTGATCCACGGAATAACCTCAAGGTAGACTCCAGGTAGGTAGATCCTACCACCCATTGTATGGGTATGAGGCACCACTACCACCCACTGTACGGGTATGAGGGACCACTACCACCCACTGCACGGGAATGAGGCACCACTACTACCTACTGCATGGGTATGAGGCATCACTACCACCCACTGTACGGGTATGAGGCACCACTACCACCCACTGTACGGGTATGAGGCACCACTACCACCCACTGTACAGGTATGAGGCACCACTACCACCCCACTGAACGTGTATGAGGCACCACTACCACCCACTGTACATGTATGAGGGACCGCTACCACCCACTGTACGGGTATGAGGGACCACTGCCACCCACTGTATGGGTATGAGGCACCACTACCACCCACTGTACGGGTATGAGGCACCACTACCACCCATTGTACGGCTATGAGGCACCGCTACCACCCACTGTACAGGTATAAGGCACCACTACCACCCACTGAACCGGTATGAGGCACCACTACCACCCACTGTATGGGTATGAGGCACCACTACCACCCACTGTATGGGTATAAGGCACCACTACCACCCACTGTATGGGTATGAGGCACCACTACCGCCCATTGTACGGATATGAGGCACCACTACCACCCATTGTACGGATATGAGGCACCACTACCACCCACTGTATATGAGGCACCACTACCACCCACTGTACGGGTATGAGGCACCACTACCACCCACTGTACGGGTATGAGGCACCACTACCACCCACTGTACGGGTATGAGGCACCACTACCACCCACTGTACGGGTATGAGGCACCACTACCACCCACTGTACGGGTATGAGGCACCACTACCACCCACTGTATGGGTATGAGGCACCACTACCACCCACTGAACGGGTATGAGGCACCACTACCACCCACTGTACGGGTATGAGGCACCACTACCACCCACTGTACGGGTATGAGGCACCACTACCACCCACTGAACGGGTATGAGGCACCACTACCACCCACCGTACGGGTATGAGGCACCACTACCACCCACTGTACGGGTATGAGGCACCACTACCACCCACTGTATGCGTATTAGGGACCGCTACCACGAACTGTACGTGTATGAGAGACCACTTCTACCTATTATACGGGTATGAGGGACCACTACCACCCACTGTACGGGTATGAGGCACCACTACCACCCACTGTACGGGTATGAGGCACCACTACCACCCACTGTACGGGAATGAGGGACCACTACCACCCACTGTATGATTATGAGGGACCATTACTACCCATTGTACGGGTATGAGGAACTACTGTTTAATGGGTTTGTTTGGTAGGCTGTAAGCGGGTGGTTAATGATAAACTTCTTCTTCGGAGGCTTCTTACTTTATTGTTAAGTCGTGGTGGGTACACAGGCTTGTGTGTTTGTGCCCATGGCCCGGGCAGGGCCATCCCACGAGAGAGAGCTGGGAGTACTTGTGTCTTCCTGCTAGGCCGCTGTGAGAGTGAGGCAGAGGCAAGGGCAGGCAGGCTGGCATGCCCACCGAGAGGCCTGGCTACAGAGGGCAACACTTGAGTGGCGCGAAATATGAACTAAGCTGGCAGACAGCATGGGCTGTCTGTGCAGACAGTACAGGCTGTCTAAACTACTACCACCCACTGCATGGGTATGAGGGACCACTACCACCCACTGCATGGGTATGAGGGACCACTACCACCCACAGCATGGGTATGAGGGACCACTACCACTCTCTACATGAGTATATAAGGGACCACCACCCACTACGTGGATATGGGACCACTACCACCCACTGCATGGGTATGGGACCAGTACCACCCACTGCATGGGTATGGGACCACTACCACCCACTGCATGGATATGGGACCACTACCACCCACTGCATGGGTATGGGACCACTACCATCCACCGCATGGGTATGGGACCACTACCACCCACTGCATGGGTATGAGGGACCACTACCACTCTCTACATGAGTATATAAGGGACCACCACCCACTACGTGGATATGGGACCACTACCACCCACTGCATGGGTATGGGACCACTACCACCCACTGCATGGGTATGGGACCACTACCACCCACTGCATGGGTATGGGACCACTACCACCCACTGCATGGGTATGGGACCACTACCATCCACTGCATGGATATGGGACCACTACCACCCACTGCATGGGTATGGGACCACTACCACCCACTGCATGGGTATGGGACCACTACCATCCACTGCATGGATATGGGACCACTACCACCCACTGCATGGGTATGGGACCACTACCACCCACTGCATGGGTATGGGACCACTACCACCCACTGCATGGGTATGGGACCACTACCACCCACTGCATGGGTATGGGACCACTACCACCCACTGCATGGGTATGGGACCACTACCACCCACTGCATGGGTATGGGACCACTACCACCCACTGCATGGGTATGGGACCACTACCACCCACTGCATGGATATGGGACCACTACCACCCACTGCATGGGTATGGGACCACTACCACCCACTGCATGGGTATGGGACCACTACCATCCACTGCATGGATATGGGACCACTACCACCCACTGCATGGGTATGGGACCATTACCACCCACTGCATGGGTATGGGACCACTACCACCCACTGCATGGGTATGAGGGACCACTACCACCCACTGCATGGGTATGAGGGACCACTACCACTCTCTACATGAGTATATAAGGGACCACCACCCACTACGTGGATATGGGACCACTACCACCCACTGCATGGGTATGGGACCAGTACCACCCACTGCATGGGTATGGGACCACTACCACCCACTGCATGGATATGGGACCACTATCACCCACTGCATGGGTATGGGACCACTACCATCCACCGCATGGGTATGGGACCACTACCACCCACTGCATGGGTATGAGGGACCACTACCACTCTCTACATGAGTATATAAGGGACCACCACCCACTACGTGGATATGGGACCACTACCACCCACTGCATGGGTATGGGACCACTACCACCCACTGCATGGGTATGGGACCACTACCACCCACTGCATGGATATGGGACCACTACCACCCACTGCATGGGTATGGGACCACTACCACCCACTGCATGGGTATGGGACCACTACCATCCACTGAATGGATATGGGACCACTACCACCCACTGCATGGGTATGGGACCACTACCACCCACTGCATGGGTATGGGACCACTACCATCCACTGCATGGATATGGGACCACTACCACCCACTGCATGGGTATGGGACCACTACCACCCACTGCATGGGTATGGGACCACTACCACCCACTGCATGGGTATGGGACCACTATCACCCACTGCATGGGTATGGGACCACTACCACCCACTGCATGGGTATGGGACCACTACCACCCACTGCATGGGTATGGGACCACTACCACCCACTGCATGGATATGGGACCACTACCACCCACTGCATGGGTATGGGACCACTACCACCCACTGCATGGGTATGGGACCACTACCATCCACTGCATGGATATGGGACCACTACCACCCACTGCATGGGTATGGGACCATTACCACCCACTGCATGGGTATGGGACCACTACAACCCACTGCATGGGTATGGGACCACTACCACCCACTGCATGGGTATGGGACCACTACCACCCACTGCATGGGTATGGGACCACTACCACCCACTGCATGGGTATGGGACCACTACCACCCACTGCATGGGTATGGGACCACTACCACCCACTGCATGGGTATGGGACCACTACCACCCACTGCATGGGTATGGGAGCACTACCACCCACTGCATGGATATGGGACCACTACCACCCACTGCATGGGTATGGGACCACTACCACCCACTGCATGGGTATGGGACCACTACCATCCACTGCATGGATATGGGACCACTACCATCCACTGCATGGATATGGGACCACTACCACCCACTGCATGGGTATGGGACCACTACCACCCACTGCATGGGTATGGGACCACTACCACCCACTGCATGGGTATGGGACCACTACCACCCACTGCATGGGTATGGGACCACTACCACCCACTGCATGGGTATGGGACCACTACCACCCACTGCATGGGTATCGGACCACTACCACCCACCGCATGGGTATGGGACCACTACCACCCACTGCATGGGTATGGGACCACTACCACCCACTGCATGGGTATGGGACCACTACCACCCACTGCATGGGTATGGGACCACTACCACCCACTGCATGGGTATGGGACCACTACCACCCACTGCATGGGTATGGGACCACTACCACCCACTGCATGGGTATGGGACCACTACCACCCACTGCATGGGTATGGGACCACTACCACCCACTGCATGGGTATGGGACCACTACCACCCACTGCATGGGTATGGGACCACTACCACCCACTGCATGGATATGGGACCACTACCACCCACTGCATGGGTATGGGACCACTACCACCCACTGCATGGGTATGGGACCACTACCACCCACTGCATGGGTATGGGACCACTACCACCCACTGCATGGATATGGGACCACTACCACCCACTGCATGGGTATGGGACCACTACCACCCACTGCATGGGTATGGGACCACTACCACCCACTGCATGGGTATGGGACCACTACCACCCACTGCATGGGTATGGGACCACTACCACCCACTGCATGGGTATGGGACCACTACCACCCACTGCATGGATATGGGACCACTACCACCCACTGCATGGGTATGGGACCACTACCACCCACTGCATGGGTATGGGACCACTACCACCCACTGCATGGGTATGGGACCACTACCACCCACTGCATGGGTATGGGACCACTACCACCCACTGCATGGATATGGGACCACTACCACCCACTGCATGGGTATGGGACCACTACCACCCACTGCATGGGTATGGGACCACTACCACCCACTGCATGGGTATGGGACCACTACCACCCACTGCATGGGTATGGGACCACTACCACCCACTGCATGGGTATGGGACCACTACCACCCACTGCATGGGTATGGGACCACTACCACCCACTGCATGGGTATGGGACCACTACCACCCACTGCATGGGTATGGGACCACTACCACCCACTGCATGGGTATGGGACCACTACCACCCACTGCATGGGTATGGGACCACTACCACCCACTGCATGGGTATGGGACCACTACCACCCACTGCATGGGTATGGGACCACTACCACCCACTGCATGGGTATGGGACCACTACCACCCACTGCATGGGTATGGGACCACTACCACCCACTGCATGGGTATGGGACCACTACCACCCACTGCATGGGTATGGGACCACTACCACCCACTGCATGGGTATGGGACCACTACCACCCACTGCATGGGTATGGGACCACTACCACCCACTGCATGGGTATGGGACCACTACCACCCACTGCATGGGTATGGGACCACTACCACCCACTGCATGGGTATGGGACCACTACCACTCACTGCATGGGTATGGGACCACTACCACCCACTGCATGGGTATGGGACCACTACCACCCACTGCATGGGTATGAGGGACCACTACCACCCACTGCATGGGTATGGGACTACTACCACCCACTGCATGGGTATGAGGGACCACTACGACCCACTGCATGGGTATGGGACCACTACCACCCACTGCATGGGTGTATGAGGGACCACTACCATCCACTGCATGGGTGTATGAGGGACCACTACCACCCACTGCATGGGTGAATGAGGGACCACTACCACCCACTGCATGGGTGTATGAGGGACCACTACCACCCACTGCATGGGTATGGGACCACTACCACCCACTGCATGGGTGTATGAGGGACCACTACCATCCACTGCATGGGTGTATGAGGGACCACTACCACCCACTGCATGGGTGTATGAGGGACCATTACCACCCACTGCATGGGTATGGGACCACTACCACCCACTGCATGGGTGTATGAGGGACCACTACCACCCACTGCATGGGTGTATGAGGGACCACTACCACCCACTGCATGGGTGTATGAGGGACCACTACCACCCACTGCATGGGTGTATGAGGGACCACTACCACCCACTGCATGGGTGTATGAGGGACCACTACCACCCACAGCATGGGTGTATGAGGGACCACTACCACCCACAGCATGGGTGTATGAGGGACCACTACCACCCACTGCATGGGTGTATGAGGGACCACTACCATCCACTGCATGGGTATGGGACCACTACCACCCACTGCATGGATATGGGACCACTACCACCCACTGCATGGGTATGGGACCACTACCACCCACTGCATGGGTATGGGACCACTACCACCCACTGCATGGGTATGGGACCACTACCACCCACTGCATGGGTATGGGACCACTACCACCCACTGCATGGGTATGGGACCTCTACCACCCACTGCATGGGTATGGGACCACTACCACCCACTGCATGGGTATGAGGGACCACTACCACCCACTGCATGGGTATGGGACCACTACCACCCACTGCATGGGTGTATGAGGGACCACTACCATCCACTGCATGGGTGTATGAGGGACCACTACCACCCACTGCATGGGTGTATGAGGGACCATTACCACCCACTGCATGGGTATGGGACCACTACCACCCACTGCATGGGTGTATGAGGGACCACTACCACCCACTGCATGGGTGTATGAGGGACCACTACCACCCACTGCATGGGTGTATGAGGGACCACTACCACCCACTGCATGGGTATGGGACCACTACCACCCACTGCATGGGTGTATGAGGGACCACTACCATCCACTGCATGGGTGTATGAGGGACCACTACCACCCACTGCATGGGTGTATGAGGGACCACTACCACCCACTGCATGGGTATGGGACCACTACCACCCACTGCATGGGTGTATGAGGGACCACTACCACCCACTGCATGGGTGTATGAGGGACCACTACCACCCACTGCATGGGTGTATGAGGGACCACTACCACCCACTGCATGGGTGTATGAGGGACCACTACCCTCCACTGCATGGGTATGAGACCACTACCACCTACAGCATGGGTGTATGAGGGACCACTACCACCCACAGCATGGGTGTATGAGGGACCACTACCACCCACTGCATGGGTGTATGAGGGACCACTACCATCCACTGCATGGGTATGGGACCACTACCACCCACAGCATGGGTGTATGAGGGACCACTACCACCCACTGCATGGGTATGAGGGACCACTACCACCCACTGCATGGGTATGAGGGACCACTACCACCCACTGCATGGGTATGAGGGACCACTACCACCCACAGCATGGGTGTATGAGGGACCACTACCACCCACAGCATGGGTGTATGAGGGACCACTACCACCCACTGCATGGGTATGAGGGACCACTACCACCCACTGCATGGGTATGAGGGACCACTACCATCCACAGCATGGGTGTATGAGGGACCACTACCACCCACAGCATGGGTGTATGAGGGACCACTACCACCCACTGCATGGGTATGAGGGACCACTACCACCCACTGCATGGGTATGAGGGACCACTACCACCCACTGCATGGGTATGAGGGACCACTACCACCCACTGCATGGGTATGAGGGACCACTACCACCCACTGCATGGGTATGAGGGACCACTACCACCCACTGCATGGGTATGAGGGACCACTACCATCCACAGCATGGGTGTATGAGGGACCACTACCACCCACAGCATGGGTGTATGAGGGACCACTACAACCCACAGCATGGGTATGAGGGACCACTACCACCCACTGCATGGGTATGAGGGACCACTACCACCCACTGCATGGGTATGAGGGACCACTACCACCCACTGCATGGGTATGAGGGACCACTACCACCCACTGCATGGGTATGAGGGACCACTACCATCCACAGCATGGGGGTATGAGGGACCACTACCACCCACAGCATGGGTGTATGAGGGACCACTACCACCCACAGCATGGGTGTATGAGGGACCACTACCACCCACAGCATGGGTATGAGGGACCACTACCACCCACTGCATGGGTATGAGGGACCACTACCACCCACTGCATGGGTATGAGGGACCACTACCACCCACAGCATGGGTATGAGGGACCACTACCACCCACTGCATGGGTATGAGGGACCACTACCACCCACTGCATGAGTATGAGGGACCACTACCACCCACTGCATGGGTATGAGAGACCACTACCACCCACAGAATGGGTGTATGAGGGACCACTACCACCCACAGCATGGGTATGAGGGACCACTACCACCCACTGCATGGGTATGAGGGACCACTACCACCCACTGCATGGGTATGAGGGACCACTACCACCCACAGCATGGGTATGAGGGACCACTACCACCCACTGCATGGGTATGAGGGACCACTACCACCCACTGCATGGGTATGAGGGACCACTACCACCCACTGCATGGGTATGAGAGACCACTACCACCCACAGCATGGGTATGAGGGACCACTACCACCCACAGCATGGGTATGAGGGACCACTACCACCCACTGCATGGGTATGAGGGACCACTACCACCCACTGCATGAGTATGAGGGACCACTACCACCCACAGCATGGGTATGAGGGACCACTACCACCCACAGCATGGGTACGAGGGACCACTATCACCCACTGCATGGGTATGAGGGACCACTACCACCCACTGCATGGGTATGAGGGACCACTACCACCCACTGCATGGGTATGAGGGACCACTACCACCCACTGCATGGGTATGAGGGACCACTACCACCCACAGCATGGGTATGAGGGACCACTACCACCCACTGCATGGGTATGAGGGACCACTACCACCCACTGCATGGGTATGAGGGACCACTACCACCCACAGCATGGGTATGAGGGACCACTACCACCCACTGCATGGGTGTATGAGGGACCACTACCACCCACTGCATGGGTGTATGAGGGACCACTACCACCCACTGCATGGGTGTATGAGGGACCACTACCACCCACTGCATGGGTGTATGAGGGACCACTACCACCCACTGCATGGGTGTATGAGGGACCACTACCACCCACAGCATGGGTGTGTGAGGGACCACTACCACCCACAGCATGGGTGTGTGAGGGACCACTACCACCCACAGCATGGGTGTATGAGGGACCACTACCACCCACAGCATGGGTGTGTGAGGGACCACTACCACCCACAGCATGGGTGTGTGAGGGACCACTACCACCCACAGCATGGGTGTGTGAGGGACCACTACCACCCACAGCATGGGTGTATGAGGGACCACTACCACCCACAGCATGGGTGTGTGAGGGACCACTACCACCCACAGCATGGGTGTGTGAGGGACCACTACCACCCACAGCATGGGTGTGTGAGGGACCACTACCACCCACAGCATGGGTGTGTGAGGGACCACTACCACCCACAGCATGGGTGTATGAGGGACCACTACCACCCACAGCATGGGTGTGTGAGGGACCACTACCACCCACAGCATGGGTGTGTGAGGGACCACTACCACCCACAGCATGGGTGTATGAAGGACCACTACCACCCACAGCATGGGTATGAGGGACCACTACCACCCACAGCATGGGTATGAGGGACCACTACCACCCACAGCATGGGTGTGTGAGGGACCACTACCACCCACAGCATGGGTGTATGAGGGACCACTACCACCCACAGCATGGGTGTGTGAGGGACCACTACCACCCACAGCATGGGTGTATGAGGGACCACTACCACCCACAGCATGGGTGTGTGAGGGACCACTACCACCCACTGCATGGGTATGAGGGACCACTACCACCCACAGCATGGGTGTGTGAGGGACCACTACCACCCACAGCATGGGTATGAGGGACCACTACCACCCACAGCATGGGTGTATGAGGGACCACTACCACCCACTGCATGGGTGTATGAGGGACCACTACCACCCACTGCATGGGTGTATGAGGGACCACTACCCTCCACTGCATGGGTATGGGACCACTACCACCTACAGCATGGGTGTATGAGGGACCACTACCACCCACAGCATGGGTGTATGAGGGACCACTACCACCCACTGCATGGGTGTATGAGGGACCACTACCATCCACTGCATGGGTATGGGACCACTACCACCCACAGCATGGGTGTATGAGGGACCACTACCACCCACTGCATGGGTATGAGGGACCACTACCACCCACTGCATGGGTATGAGGGACCACTACCACCCACTGCATGGGTATGAGGGACCACTACCACCCACAGCATGGGTGTATGAGGGACCACTACCACCCACAGCATGGGTGTATGAGGGACCACTACCACCCACTGCATGGGTATGAGGGACCACTACCACCCACTGCATGGGTATGAGGGACCACTACCATCCACAGCATGGGTGTATGAGGGACCACTACCACCCACAGCATGGGTGTATGAGGGACCACTACCACCCACTGCATGGGTATGAGGGACCACTACCACCCACTGCATGGGTATGAGGGACCACTACCACCCACTGCATGGGTATGAGGGACCACTACCACCCACTGCATGGGTATGAGGGACCACTACCACCCACTGCATGGGTATGAGGGACCACTACCACCCACTGCATGGGTATGAGGGACCACTACCATCCACAGCATGGGTGTATGAGGGACCACTACCACCCACAGCATGGGTGTATGAGGGACCACTACAACCCACAGCATGGGTATGAGGGACCACTACCACCCACTGCATGGGTATGAGGGACCACTACCACCCACTGCATGGGTATGAGGGACCACTACCACCCACTGCATGGGTATGAGGGACCACTACCACCCACTGCATGGGTATGAGGGACCACTACCATCCACAGCATGGGGGTATGAGGGACCACTACCACCCACAGCATGGGTGTATGAGGGACCACTACCACCCACAGCATGGGTGTATGAGGGACCACTACCACCCACAGCATGGGTATGAGGGACCACTACCACCCACTGCATGGGTATGAGGGACCACTACCACCCACTGCATGGGTATGAGGGACCACTACCACCCACAGCATGGGTATGAGGGACCACTACCACCCACTGCATGGGTATGAGGGACCACTACCACCCACTGCATGAGTATGAGGGACCACTACCACCCACTGCATGGGTATGAGAGACCACTACCACCCACAGAATGGGTGTATGAGGGACCACTACCACCCACAGCATGGGTATGAGGGACCACTACCACCCACTGCATGGGTATGAGGGACCACTACCACCCACTGCATGGGTATGAGGGACCACTACCACCCACAGCATGGGTATGAGGGACCACTACCACCCACTGCATGGGTATGAGGGACCACTACCACCCACTGCATGGGTGTGAGGGACCACTACCACCCACTGCATGGGTATGAGAGACCACTACCACCCACAGCATGGGTATGAGGGACCACTACCACCCACAGCATGGGTATGAGGGACCACTACCACCCACTGCATGGGTATGAGGGACCACTACCACCCACTGCATGAGCGTGAGGGACCACTACCACCCACAGCATGGGTATGAGGGACCACTACCACCCACAGCATGGGTATGAGGGACCACTATCACCCACTGCATGGGTATGAGGGACCACTACCACCCACTGCATGGGTATGAGGGACCACTACCACCCACTGCATGGGTATGAGGGACCACTACCACCCACTGCATGGGTATGAGGGACCACTACCACCCACAGCATGGGTATGAGGGACCACTACCACCCACTGCATGGGTATGAGGGACCACTACCACCCACTGCATGGGTATGAGGGACCACTACCACCCACAGCATGGGTATGAGGGACCACTACCACCCACTGCATGGGTGTATGAGGGACCACTACCACCCACTGCATGGGTGTATGAGGGACCACTACCACCCACTGCATGGGTGTATGAGGGACCACTACCACCCACTGCATGGGTGTATGAGGGACCACTACCACCCACTGCATGGGTGTATGAGGGACCACTACCACCCACAGCATGGGTGTGTGAGGGACCACTACCACCCACAGCATGGGTGTGTGAGGGACCACTACCACCCACAGCATGGGTGTATGAGGGACCACTACCACCCACAGCATGGGTGTGTGAGGGACCACTACCACCCACAGCATGGGTGTGTGAGGGACCACTACCACCCACAGCATGGGTGTGTGAGGGACCACTACCACCCACAGCATGGGTGTATGAGGGACCACTACCACCCACAGCATGGGTGTGTGAGGGACCACTACCACCCACAGCATGGGTGTGTGAGGGACCACTACCACCCACAGCATGGGTGTGTGAGGGACCACTACCACCCACAGCATGGGTGTGTGAGGGACCACTACCACCCACAGCATGGGTGTATGAGGGACCACTACCACCCACAGCATGGGTGTGTGAGGGACCACTACCACCCACAGCATGGGTGTGTGAGGGACCACTACCACCCACAGCATGGGTGTATGAAGGACCACTACCACCCACAGCATGGGTATGAGGGACCACTACCACCCACAGCATGGGTATGAGGGACCACTACCACCCACAGCATGGGTGTGTGAGGGACCACTACCACCCACAGCATGGGTGTATGAGGGACCACTACCACCCACAGCATGGGTGTGTGAGGGACCACTACCACCCACAGCATGGGTGTATGAGGGACCACTACCACCCACAGCATGGGTGTGTGAGGGACCACTACCACCCACTGCATGGGTATGAGGGACCACTACCACCCACAGCATGGGTGTGTGAGGGACCACTACCACCCACTGCATGGGTATGAGGGACCACTACCACCCACAGCATGGGTGTGTGAGGGACCACTACCACCCACAGCATGGGTATGAGGGACCACTACCACCCACAGCATGGGTATGAGGGACCACTACCACCCACAGCATGGGTATGAGGGACCACTACCACCCACAGCATGGGTATGAGGGACCACTACCACCCACAGCATGGGTGTGTGAGGGACCACTACCACCCACAGCATGGGTGTATGAGGGACCACTACCACCCACAGCATGGGTGTGTGAGGGACCACTACCACCCACTGCATGGTTATGAGGGACCACTACCACCCACAGCATGGGTGTGTGAGGGACCACTACCACCCACTGCATGGGTATGAGGGACCACTACCACCCACAGCATGGGTGTGTGAGGGACCACTACCACCCACAGCATGGGTATGAGGGACCACTACCACCCACAGCATGGGTATGAGGGACCACTACCACCCACAGCATGGGTATGAGGGACCACTACCACCCACAGCATGGGTATGAGGGACCACTACCACCCACAGCATGGGTATGAGGGACCACTACCACCCACTGCATGGGTATGAGGGACCACTACCACCCACTGCATGGGTATGAGGGACCACTACCACCCACTGCATGGGTATGAGGGACCACTACCACCCACTGCATGGGTATGAGGGACCACTACCACCCACTGCATGGGTATGAGGGACCACTACCACCCACAGCATGGGTATGAGGGACCACTACCACCCACTGCATGGGTATGAGGGACCACTACCACCCACTGCATGGGTATGAGGGACCACTACCACCCACTGCATGGGTATGAGGGACCACTACCACCCACTGCATGGGTATGAGGGACCACTACCACCCACTGCATGGGTATGAGGGACCACTACCACCCACTGCATGGGTATGAGGGACCACTACCACCCACTGCATGGGTATGAGGGACCACTACCACCCACAGCATGGGTATGAGGGACCACTACCACCCACTGCATGGGTATGAGGGACCACTACCACCCACTGCATGGGTATGAGGGACCACTACCACCCACTGCATGGGTATGAGGGACCACTACCACCCACAGCATGGGTATGAGGGACCACTACCACCCACAGCATGGGTATGAGGGACCACAACTATAATTCAACAGATTGCTGCTTCCTGAAATCCACAATAACTTTACACAACACTGAACGTGAAGTGAGACCCATCTTCCTCACCCTCCTCCCCAGCCTCTTCCTCACCCTCCTCCCCAGCCTCTTCCTCACCCTCCTCCCCAGCCTCTTCCTCACCCTCCTCCCCAGCCTCTTCCTCACCCTCCTCCCCAGCCTCTTCCTCACCCTCCTCCCCAGCCTCTTCCTCACCCTCCTCCCCTGTCTCTTCCTCACCCTCCTACCCTGTCTCTTCCTCACCCTCCTCCCCTGTCTCTTCCTCACCCTCCTCCCCTGTCTCTTCCTCACCCTCCTCCCCTGTCTCTTCCTCACCCTCCTCCCCTGTCTCTTCCTCACCCTCCTCCCCTGTCTCTTCCTCACCCTCCTCCCCAGCGTCTTCCTCACCCTCCTCCCCTGTCTCTTCCTCACCCTCCTCCCCAGCCTCTTCCTCACCCTCCTCCCCTGTCTCTTCCTCACCCTCCTCCCCTGTCTCTTCCTCACCCTCCTCCCCTGTCTCTTCCTCACCCTCCTCCCCAGCGTCTTCCTCCCCCTCCTTTACGTCTGCAGGAAGTGTCTTCTCTTATTCTCTTATTCGTGTGTGTACAGCTGTACCTGACATACAGCCTCTGTTGCTGAGACGCTGACCTGCTGCTACCTTCTCTGTCACCACCTCCACCAGTACACCCCACCCTCTCTGACCTCCCTCAGGTGGTGGTGGGGGTGGAGGGTTGGTTGTGGGAGTGGGGAGGGTTGATTCGGTTTGTGGTGGGGGTGGCACCTCTCATGCCACCCCCAGCACATCAAAGGGGGGGGGTGCTACGGGGTGCTGGTAAGGGTTTCTTATTCCAAGGAATTGGCCCAACCCTTCCCTTTCCTCGGATCGAACCTGATTATCTCCCATTCCCCCAGGCGCGGGGTGACCTCTGCGGTTTCAGCAGTTCCCTCGCTAAACACTGTAACAATGAGATCCCACAAGAAACGCAGGATGCAACCTTCTTGAAGACGAGGAGGAGCAGGACGAGGAAGCAGAGGAGGGGGAAGGGGAGGAAGAGGAGGAGGGGCAGGAAGGAAAAGAATTAAGGGAGCGAACACATTGACTCCAGACTGAGGGACTGATTACCTCAAACAATTCCTCCTGTTCCACCGTTCTTTTCTGCATTGGACTCAAAGAAGCCACTGGCTGCCGAAACGTCTCCCTAATAAAGATTGCTAAATGTTGCATAAGCGTTTCATTCTTCACAGAAAGTTTAAAACAAACTTGAGATGTGTCTCTCCTAATTTCTCATTTTTATATTAAAAAAAAAATTATATTAGTTTCCATGTGATAACTAGTGACTGACTCCTCAGGTTAACTTGAAAGTGTTCACAGGTAATATTTACCTGCCTGACAAAACTTATGCCACACACTGCACTATTGTGATACACGGGGCACTGAGGTACAGGAGGCTGGGGTTATGATACACGGGGCACTGAGGTACAGGAGGCTGGGGTTGTGATACACGGGGCACTGAGGTACAGGAGGCTGGGGTTGTGATACACGGGGCACTGAGGTACAGGAGGCTGGGGTTGTGATACACGGGGCACTGAGGTACAAGAGGCTGGGGTTGTGATACACGGGGCACTGAGGTACAGGAGGCTGGGGTTGTGATACACGGGGCACTGAGGTACAAGAGGCTGGGGTTGTGATACACGGGGCACTGAGGTACAGGAGGCTGGGGTTGTGATACACGGGGCACTGAGGTACAGGAGGCTGGGGTTGTGATACACGGGGCACTGAGGTGGCAGGGAGGAACAGTAGTGTCAGGAACAGTAATGTCAGGAACAATAGTGCCACGAACTGAAGTGCTAGAAACAATAGTGCCAGGACCAGTAGTGCCAAGAACAATAGTGCCAAGAACAGTAATGCCAAGAACAGTAGTGCCAGGAACAGTAGTGCCAAGAACAGTATTATCAAGAACAGTAGTGCCAGGAACAGTAGTGCCAAGAACAGTAGTGCCAAGAACAGTAATGCCAAGAACAGTAGTGCCAGGAACAGTAGTACCAGGAACAGTGGTGCCAGGACCAGTAGTGCCAAGAACAATAGTGCCAAGAACAGTAGTGCCAGGAACAGTAGTGCCAAGAACAGTATTACCAAGAACAGTAGTGCCAGGAACAGTAGTGCCAAGAACAGTATTACCAAGAACAGTAGTGCCAGGAACAGTATTGCCAAGAACAGTAGTGCCAAGAACAGTAATGCCAAGAACAGTAGTGCCAGGAACAGTAGTACCAGGAACAGTGGTGCCAGGACCAGTAGTGCCAGGAACAGTAGCGCCAGAAAGAACATAACACCCGCTGACTTTGCTTTGTTAGGTTTTAGTGACCCGTTAAAAAGATGAGGCCAGCAGGAGGGGGTGGGCGGTTGGATGGGTGGGCGGTTGGTTGGGGTGGGCCTGTGAGTGGGCGGCTGGATGAGTGGGTTATTGGATGGGTGGGTGGGCATGCGGGTGGGCGACCTCTGGAGACGCAGGTGTTGAAGATAAACACGTCTGGTAAGTGTGCTAACGATGGGTCACTGTTACTGATACCTCCCTGAGTCTCTTATACTGGTTGGTAAAGCCAGACAGATATAATACAGAGAGAACTGAATTTATGTACACTATTTCTGTATTTCATCACTCACGGAATTATTCGTACACGACGGTCGGTAAGTTAGTCATACAGCAGTGTGACTAACAAAACATTACCTGCCTCATACATTACCATACATATTTACATAATGAAACAGAATAACATGCATACAGTGAGAAGCCGAGTACATGGTTCTGGTCACCGTGTTACAGAATGGATATAAATGCTCTGGAAAACGTATAAAGGAGGATGACAAAGTTGATCCCATGTCTCACGAAATCGTAATGACACGATTGCAAACAAACCATACCACGGGTGGGGTTAGAACCCGCGGTCAGAGAGTCTCAAAACTCCAGACCGTCGCGTTAGCCACTGGACCAGCTAGCCACAATAAGATTCGTCCAACTAGGTATATTTCTACACCATAGGAAGGTTAGCACAGGCACCACTGTGACCACAAATGCTAGCTGGTCTAGTGGCTAACGCGACGGTCTGGAGTTTTGAGACTCTCTGACCGCGGGTTCAATCCCGGCCGGGGTATGGTTTGTTTGCAATCGTGTCATTACGATTTCGTGAGTTATGTTGACGGCAGTGAAGGGACTTGAGCTAGAGTTCGTCACGGCCACGCTAGCTGGAGATTCGTCTGTAAAAACTTGCATTTGTGGTCACAGTGGTGCCTGTGCTAACCTTCCTATGGTGTAGAAATATACCTAGTTGGACGAATCTTATTGTGGCTAGCTGGTCCAGTGGCTAACGCGACGGTCTGGAGTTTTGAGACTCTCTGACCGCGGGATCTAACCCCGCCCGTGGTATGGTTTGATCCCATGTATGAGAAATCTTCCCTATAAGGATAGACTGAGGGCCCTGAATCTGCACTCTCTAGGGAGGATATGATTGAGGTGTATAAATGGAAAACAGGGATAAATAAAGGGAATGTAAATAAAGTGCTAAAAATAACTAACCAAAACAGAACTCCAGCAATGGTTTCAAGTTGGAAAAATTCAGATTCAGGAAGGATATAGGAAAGTACTGGTTTGGTAATAGAGTTGTGGATGAGTGGAACAAATTCCCGAGTAGCCTCATAGACGCTATGACGTTGTGTAGTTTTAAAAATAGGTTAGATAAATACATGAAGAACACTTGCTCCTTCCTTCTTAAGTGGATGTGACCTGGACCTGACTAGCCTGGGTCAGTGACTTAAGATGGAAGGTGACATGGACCTGCCTCGCTTGGGTCAATAAGCCTGATGTAGTGTTCCTTCTTCCTTATCTTCTGTGACTCACTATAACACAAACGTAGATAAGCATATTCAGGTAACAACTTTGCAGTGTAAACAGACTGATGTACATAAATGGTACACAAAACCGTCACGTTGATAAATGAGACAATCTGGTAACATTTGGGTATCTTCATTCCGGAAACGTTTCGCTACACAGTAGCTTCCTCAGTCCAATGCAGAAAAAGGCGGAAAAAGAGGAGGAGTTTGAGGTAATCAGTCCCTCAGTCTTGAGTCGATGTGTTCAGTCCATCAATCTTGACAAAAGTCGAAACTCACTGTACCTATTACCAGACCAGTCGTGCAGTCTGTTCTACCTACCTGGAGGGCATTCCGGGGATCAACGCCCCCGCGGCCCGGTCCACGACCACGCTTCCCAGTGGATCAGGGGCTGATCAACGAGGCTGTTACTGTTGATCGGACGTAGTCCAACGAACGAACCACAGACCGGCTGATCTGACACTGACTCTAGGTATCTGTCCAGCTGCCTCTTGAAGACAACCAGGGGTCTATTGGTAATGCCCAATATGGCTGTTGGGAGGCTGTTGAACAGTCTTGGGTCCCGGACAATTATTGTGTTTTCAGATCAAATTTCAGTTTTTTCCTAGTCTAGTTTGTGTAATCGTGGTTATTGTCACATCACCTGCCACGTACACCTGACTCTTCTGTCACGTCACGTACACCTGACTCTTCTGTCACGACACGTACACCTAACTCTTCTGTCACGTCACGTACACCTGACTCTTCTGTCACGACACGTACACCTAACTCTTCTGTCACGTCACGTACACCTGACTCTTCTGTCACGTCACGTACACCTGACTCTTCTGTCACGTCACGTACACCTGACTCTTCTGTCACGCCACGTACACCTAACTCTTCTGTCACGTCACGTACACCTGACTCTTCTGTCACGCCACGTACACCTGACTCTTCTGTCACGTCACGTACACCTGACACTTCTGTCACGTCACGTACACCTGACTCTTCTGTCACGTCACGTACACCTAACTCTTCTGTCACGTCACGTACACCTGACTCTTCTGTCACGTCACGTACACCTGACTCTTCTGTCACGCCACGTACACCTGACTCTTCTGTCACGTCACGTCCACCTGACTCTTCTGTCACGTCACGTACACGTGACTCTTCTGTCACGTCAAGTACACCTGACTCTTCTGTCACGCCACGTACACCTGACTCTTCTGTCACGTCACGTACACCTGACTCTTCCGTCACGTCACGTACACCTGACTCTTCTGTCACGTCACGTACACCTGACTCTTCTGTCACGTCACGTACACCTGACACTTCTGTCACGTCACGTACACCTGACTCTTCTGTCACGCCACGTACACCTGACTCTTCCGTCACGTCACGTACACCTGACTTCTGTCACGTCACGTACACATGACTCTTCTGTCACGCCACGTACACCTGACTCTTCTGTCACGTCACGTACACCTGACTCTTCTGTCACGCCACGTACACCTGACTCTTCTGTCACGTCACGTACACCTGACTCTTCTGTCACGTCACGTACACCTGACTCTTCTGTCACGTCACGTACACCTAACTCTTCTGTCATGTCACGTACACCTGACTCTTCTGTCACGTCACGTACACCTGACTCTTCTGTCACGTCACGTACACCTGACTCTTCTGTCACGCCACGTACACCTGACTCTTCTGTCACGTCACGTACACATGACTCTTCTGTCACGCCACGTACACCTGACTTCTGTCACGTCACGTACACCTGACTCTTCTGTCACGTCACGTACACCTGACTCTTCTGTCACGTCACGTACACCTGACTCTTCTGTCACGTCACGTACACCTGACTCTTCTGTCACGTCACGTACACCTGACTCTTCTGTCACGTCACGAACGCCTGACTCTTCTGTCACGTCACGTACACCTGACTCTTCTGTCACGTCACGTACACCTGACTCTTCTGTCACGTCACGTACACCTGACTCTTCTGTCACGTCACGTACACCTGACTCTTCTGTCACGTCACGTACACCTGACTCTTCTGTCACGTCACGTACACCTGACTCTTCCGTCACGTCACGTACACCTGGCTTCTGTCACGTCACGTACACCTGACTCTTCTGTCACGTCACGTACACCTGACTCTTCTGTCACGTCACGTACACCTGACTCTTCTGTCACGTCACGTACACCTGACTTCTGTCACGTCACGTACACATGACTCTTCTGTCACGCCACGTACACCTGACTCTTCCGTCACGTCACTGTCACATACAAGAAACAAGAGCGAGGGCTGTGTGAGAGCCATGGTGTGTGAGAGTCAGGGTGTGTGGGAGTCAGGGTGTGTGAGAGTCAGGGTGTGTGGGAGTCAGGGTGTGTGAGAGTCAGGGTGTGTGAGAGTCAGGGTGTGTGAGAGTCAGGGTGTGTGAGAGTCAGGGTGTGTGAGAGTCAGGGTGTGTAAGAGTCAGGGTGTGTGAGAGTCAGGGTGTGTGAGAGTCAGGGTGTGTGAGAGTCAGGGTGTGTGGGAGTCAGGGTGTGTGGGAGTCAGGGTGTGTGGGAGTCAGGGTGTGTGGGAGTCAGGGTGTGTGAGAGTCAGGGTGTGTGGGAGTCAGGGTGTGTGAGAGTCAGGGTGTGTGAGAGTCATGGTGTGTGAGAGTCAGGGTGTGTGAGAGCCAGGGTGTGTGTGAGTCAGGGTGTGTGGGAGTCAGGGTGTGTTGGAGTTAGGGTGTGTGGGAGTCAGGGTGTGTGAGAGTCATGGTGTGTGAGTCAGGGTGTGTGAGAGTCAGGGTGTGTGAGAGTCAGGGTGTGTGAGAGTCAGGGTGTGTGGGAGTCAGGGTGTGTGAGAGTCAGGGTGTGTGAGAGTCAGGGTGTGTGAGAGTCAGGGTGTGTGAGAGTCAGGGTGTGTGAGAGTCAGGGTGTGTGAGAGTCAGGGTGTGTGAGAGTCAGGGTGTGTGAGTCAGGGTATGTGAGAGCCATGGTGTGTGAGAGCCATGGTGTGTGGGAGTCAGGGTGTGTGAGAGTCAGGGTGTGTGAGAGCCATGGTGTGTGGGAGTCAGGGTGTGTGAGAGCCATGGTGTGTGAGAGTCAGGGTGTGTGAGAGTCAGGTTGTGTGAGAGTCAGGGTGTGTGAGAGTCAGGGTGTGTGGGAGTCAGGGTGTGTGGGAGTCAGGGTGTGTGGGAGTCAGGGTGTGTGGGAGTCAGGGTGTGTGCGAGTCAGGGTGTGTGAGAGTCAGGGTGAGTGGGAGTCAGGGTGTGTGGGAGTCAGGGTGTGTGGGAGTCAGGGTGTGTGGGAGTCAGGGTGTGTGGGAGTCAGGGTGTGTGGGAGTCAGGGTGTGTGGGAGTCAGGGTGTGTGGGAGTCAGGGTGAGAGTCAGGGTGTATGGGAGTCAGCAGGGTGTGTGAGAATCAGCAGGGTGTGTGGGAATCAGCAGGGTGTGTGGGAGTCAGGGTGTGTGGGAGTCAGGGTGTGTGGGAGTCAGGGTGTGTGAGAGTCAGGGTGTGTGAGAGTCAGGGTGTGTGGGAGTTAGGGTGTGTGAGAGTCAGGGTGTGTGAGAGTCAGGGTGTGTGAGAGTCAGGGTGTGTGAGAGTCAGGGTGTGTGAGAGTCAGGGTGTGTGGGAGTCAGGGTGTGTGGGAGTCAGGGTGTGTGGGAGTCAGGGTGTGTGGGAGTCAGGGTGTGTGGGAGTCAGGGTGTGTGGGAGTCAGGGTGTGTGAGAGTCAGGGTGTGTGAGAGTCAGGGTGTGTGGGAGCCATGGTGTGTGGGAGTCAGGGTGTGTGAGAGTCAGGGTGTGTGAGAGTCAGGGTGTGTGACAGTCAGGGTGTGTGAGAGTCAGGGTGTGTGGGAGTCAGGGTGTGTGAGAGTCAGGGTGTGTGAGAGTCAGGGTGTGTGAGAGTCAGGGTGTGTGAGAGTCAGGGTGTGTGAGAGTCAGGGTGTGTGGGAGTCAGGGTGTGTGGGAGTCAGGGTGTGTGGGAGTCAGGGTGTGTGAGAGTCAGGGTGTGTTGGAGTCAGGGTGTGTGGGAGTCAGGGTGTGTGAGAGCCATGGTGTGTGATTCAGGGTGTGTGGGAGTCAGGGTGTGTGGGAGACAAGGTGTGTGAGAGTCAGGGTGTGTGAGAGTCAGGGTGTGTGGGAGTCAGGGTGTGTGGGAGTCAGGGTGTGTGAGAGTCAGGGTGTGTGAGAGTCAGGGTGTGTGAGAGTCAGGGTGTGTGAGAGTCAGGGTGTGTGGGAGTCAGGGTGTGTGAGAGTCAGGGTGTGTGAGAGTCAGGGTGTGTGAGAGTCAGGGTGTGTGAGAGTCAGGGTGTGTGGGAGTCAGGGTGTGTGGGAGTCAGGGTGTGTGGGAGTCAGGGTGTGTGGGAGTCAGGGTGTGTGGGAGTCAGGGTGTGTGGGAGTCAGGGTGTGTGAGAGCCATGGTGTGTGAGTCAGGGTGTGTGGGAGTCAGGGTGTGTGAGAGTCAGGGTGTGTGAGAGTCAGGGTGTGTGAGAGTCTGGGTGTGTGAGAGTCTGGGTGTGTGGGAGTCAGGGTGTGTGAGAGTCAGGGTGTGTGAGAGTCAGGGTGTGTGAGTCAGGGTATGTGAGAGCCATGGTGTGTGAGAGCCATGGTGTGTGGGAGTCAGGGTGTGTGAGAGTCAGGGTGTGTGAGAGCCATGGTGTGTGGGAGTCAGGGTGTGTGAGAGCCATGGTGTGTGAGAGTCAGGGTGTGTGAGAGTCAGGTTGTGTGAGAGTCAGGGTGTGTGAGAGTCAGGGTGTGTGGGACTCAGGGTGTGTGGGAGTCAGGGTGTGTGGGAGTCAGGGTGTGTGGGAGTCAGGGTGTGTGGGAGTCAGGGTGTGTGAGAGTCAGGGTGAGTGGGAGTCAGGGTGTGTGGGAGTCAGGGTGTGTGAGAGTCAGGGTGTGTGGGAGTCAGGGTGTGTGGGAGTCAGGGTGTGTGGGAGTCAGGGTGTGTGGGAGTCAGGGTGAGAGTCAGGGTGTGTGGGAGTCAGGGTGTGTGGGAGTCAGGGTGTGTGGGAGTCAGGGTGTGTGGGAGTCAGGGTGTGCGAGAGTCAGGGTGTGTGAGTCAGGGTGTGTGAGTCAGGGTGTGTGAGAGTCAGGGTGTGTGAGAGTCAGGGTGTGTGAGAGTCAGGGTGTGTGAGAGTCAGGGTGTGTGAGAGTCAGGGTGTGTGAGAGTCAGGGTGTGTGGGAGTCAGGGTCTGTGGGAGTCAGGGTGTGTGGGAGTCAGGGTGTGTTGGAGTCAGGGTGTGTGGGAGTCAGGGTGTGAGAGAGTCATGGTGTGTGAGAGTCAGGGTGTTTGAGAGTCAGGGTGTGTGAGAGTCAGGGTGTGTGGGAGTCAGGGTGTGTGAGAGTCAAGGTGTGTGAGAGTCAGGGTGTGTGAGAGTCAGGGTGTGTGAGAGTCAGGGTGTGTGGGAGTCAGGGTGTGTGAGAGTCAGGGTGTGTGAGAGTCAGGGTGTGTGAGAGTCAGGGTGTGTGAGAGCCATGGTGTGTGAGTCAGGGTGTGTGAGAGCCATGGTGTGTGGGAGTCAGGGTGTGTGGGAGTCAGGGTGTGTGGGAGTCAGGGTGTGTGGGAGTCAGGGTGTGTGAGAGTCAGGGTGTGTGAGAGTCAGGGTGTGTGAGATTCAGGGTGTGTGGGAGTCAGGGTGTGTGAGAGTCAGGGTGTGTGAGAGTAAGGGTGTGTGGGAGACAGGGTGTGTGAGAGTCAGGGTGTGTGAGAGTCAGGGTGTGTGGGAGTCAGGGTGTGTGGGAGTCAGGGTGTGTGAGAGTCAGGGTGTGTGGGAGTCAGGGTGTGTGAGAGTCAGGGTGTGTGAGAGTCAGGGTGTGTGAGAGTCAGGGTGTGTGGGAGTCAGGGTGTGTGAGAGTCAAAGTGTGTGAGAGTCAGGGTGTGTGAGAGTCAGGGTGTGTGAGTCAGGGTGTGTGAGAGTCAGGGTGTGTGAGAGTCAGGGTGTGTGGGAGTCAGGGTGTGTGAGAGTCAGGGTGTGTGAGAGTCAGGGTGTGTGGGAGTCAGGGTGTGTGAGAGTCAGGGTGTGTGGGAGTCAGGGTGTGTGAGAGTCAGGGTGTGTGAGAGTCAG
>NC_091292.1:82076620-82129120 GCF_038502225.1 Cherax quadricarinatus | reverse complement strand
AGGGAGTGCAGGAGGGAAGGCAGGAGGGAGGGCAGGAGGGAAGGCAGGAGGGAGTGCAGGAGCGAAGGCAGGAGGGAAGGCAGGAGGGAGGGCAGGAGGGAAGGCAGGAGGGAGGGCAGGAGGGAGGCAGGAGGGAGTGCAGGAGGGAGGGCAAGAGGGATGGCAGGAGGGAGGGCAGGAGGGAAGGCAGGAGGGAGGGCAGGAGGGAGTGCAGGAGGGAGGGCAGGAGGGAAGGCAGGAGGGAGGGCAGGAGAGAGGGCAGGAGGGAAGGCAGGAGGGAAGGCAGGAGGGAGACAGGGGGAGGGCAGGGAAGGCAGGAGGGAGGGCAGGAGGGAGGGCAGGAGGGAGGGCAGGAGGGAGGGCAGGAGGGAGGGCAGGAGGGAAGGCAGGAGGGAGGGCAGGAGGGGAGGCAGGAGGGGAGGCAGGAGGGACGGCAGGAGGGAGGGCAGGAGGGAAGGCAGGAGGGAGTGCAGGAGGGAGGACAGGAGGGAAGGCAGGAGGGAGGGCAGGAGGGAGGGCAGGAGGAAGGCAGGTGGGAGTGCAGGTGGGAGGGCAGGAGGGAAGGCAGGAGGGAAGGCAGGAGGGAGGGCAGGAGGGAAGGCAGGAGGGAAGGCAGGAGGGAGGGAAGGCAGGAGGGAAGGCAGGAGGGAGGGCAGGATGGAGGGAAGGCAGGAGGGAAGGCAGGAGGGAGGGCAGGAGGGAGGGAGGGCAGGAGGGAGGGAAGGCAGGAGGGAAGGCAGGAGGGAGGGAAGGCAGGAGGGAGTGCAGGAGGGAGGACAGGAGGGAGGGCAGGCAGGAGGGAGGGCAGGAGGGGGGCAGGGGGAGGGCAGGAGGGAGGGCAGGAGGGAGGCAGGAGGGAAGGCAGGAGGGAGGGCAGGAGGGAGGGCAGGAGGGAAGGGCAGGAGGGAGGGCAGGAGGGAGGGCAGGAGGGACGGCAGGAGGGAAGGCAGGAGGGAGTGCAGGAGGGAGGACAGGAGGGAAGGCAGGAGGGAGGGCAGGAGGGAGGGCAGGAGGGAAGGCAGGAGGGAGGGCAGGAGGGAAGGGCAGGTGGGAAGGCAGGAGGGAGGGCAGGAGAGAGGGCAGGAGGGAGGGAGGGCAGGCAGGAGGGAGGGCAGGCAGGAGGGAGGGCAGGAGGGAGGGAAGGGGAGGGCAGGAGGGAGGGAAGGCAGGAGGGAGGGCAGGAGGGTGGGAGGGGGAGGGAAGGCAGGAGGGAGGGCAGGAGGGAGGGAGGGGGAGGGCAGGAGGGAGGGCAGGAGGGAGGGAAGGCAGGAGGGAAGGCCGGCAGGAAGGGAGGGCAGGAGGGAGGGAAGGAGGCAGGAGGGAGGGCAGGAGGGATGGCAGGAGGGAGGGAAGGCAGGAGGGAGGGCAGGAGGGGGAAGGGAAGGCAGGAGGGAGGGCAGGAGGGGGAGGGAGGGCAGGAGGGAAGGCAGGAGGGAGGGAGGATGGAGGGAAGGGGAGGGAAGGCAGGAGGGAGGGCAGGAGGGAAGGGCAGGAGGGAGGGCAGGAGGGAGGGAAAGGGGGAGGGAGGGCAGGAGGGAGGGCAGGAGGGAGGGAGGGCAGGAGGGAGGGAAGGCAGGAGGGAAAGGTGGGCAGGAGGGAGGGAAGGCAGGAGGGAGGGAGGGCAGGAGGGAAGGCAGGAGGGAGGGAGGGCAGGAGGGAGGGCAGGAGGGAGGGAAGGAGGTAGGGAAGGCAGGAGAGGTGTATAACATGAACATAAACACACTCAACCACCTCTCACGCTTCACACAATCTCCCCTGCCTAAACTCTCTCTCTCTCTCTCTCTCTCTCTCTCTCTCTCTCTCTGAAAATCATGCCCACGTCAACGACCTATCCACCAACGGCTTACCACGTTTCTAACGACCCTATTCCCAGATGCATTGAGTCTCAAAATACCCTCTGAAACTCTGACCCTCCCAGGTGCTTTGACTCGAACAGCCACACCCACCAAACCCGACCTTACACCAGAATAGAAAACGGATTATGTGGCCAGTGTGGGACACGGGGCAAAAAACTCGACTTTACTGCGCCCTGCGTTAAGAGTCATATTGTCCGCAGCCCCTGGCGATACACTCCAATGGTAGCAACACATGATATATAATCCTCCGGGGAGTAAGGGCGTAAGTCGTAGCCGGGCGTCGGGTGGGCGGCAGCGACCTTACTGCACCCTGCCACAAGGAGGAGAGTAGGCCTGGTGGGTAGGCCTAGCGGCATGACGGTGCGGTCCTAGACCGGTTACCTGGCTATTGTTGCCAGCTACCATTACTAAGTGTCAACTGAGGCTCTCTGGGTGTCATTTGTCCGCCCCTGGGGGTGAGAGGAGGGGCGGCTCGGGGGAGGGGAGGAAGGGGAAGAGGAGGGGGGAGAAGGGAAGGAGCCTTTTAGACGAGCATAAACACCCGCACTCACAGCTTCCCTCCCCCCACCTCGGTATCCGTCCCCTCCTCCCCCCAACCGTGGAGTGGGGCCGGGTGTGGTTCTACCCCAGGACCGGGGCCTGGACCGGGACCGGGACCAGGAGCTACCAGAGCACCGAGGGAGGCACAATTAATCGGGCTGGTTTTTAACTTATGGGAGACACTGGGAGTGGCAGCAAGTCTTCTACTGTGCCACTGTTGCTGCACTCCTGTCAGGAGGAAGGGCAGGAGGAGAGGGGAGGAGGAGTCGGGAGGAGGAGAGGGGAGGAAGAGAGGGGAAAAAGGATTTTATTTAGTGAAATTTGATACATAAGCAGTGTGTCATTAGTTACACAGTGTGAGAGGAAGCTGTTTATCTCTCATATTCCATCACACACGGTTCAAGACCAGGCCTTCTGGTTGTTGGCCTTATCGATCAGGCTGTTAAAATGCCTACCTACCGCAGTCCACTGCATGCACCATAACCCGGTTAATCAGGAACTGACCTAGGGGATTATCCAGTACCCTCTTTAGAACAGCCAAGGGTATGGCTGGTCTCAAGAGGGAGGACGTTAAAGAGTACTGGTCCCATTACACTGAGTTCTGTCTCAGGGTACTCGGCACATGCCTGCTTTCTTGCACCGTCTGCAAGGTTTGTGCTTTCATATGTAGTGATTTCTGTGTGAAGATTTGTGATCAAGCCCTCCAGTATCTTCTAGGTGTAGATTATGATGTATCTGTCTCGCCTACGTTCCAAGGCGTGCAGACGAAGGAACTTCAAGCACTCCCAGTAATTTAAAGGCTTCACTGAGGTTATACGAACTGAGAAATTTCTCTGTACATTCTCTGATTCTGCACCTTTGCTGCCTTGAAGTGGAGCCGTTAGTAAACAACAACAACAGTCGAGAGAGAACGAGCGACCTGAAGAGTATCATCATTGCCATGGCATCTTTTAAAAGTTCTAGTTATCCAACCTATCATTTTCCTCACGTTTATGATAACTTTATTAAGTTTATTACGCTGCTTGAATGTGAGTTCCTCTGATATTATCACTCCCAGGTCTCTCACATTTTTTCCACAGTTTTACCGTAACATAATAAATGGAATTTGTCGTCAGTGAACATCACCTCGCTGTCAATGGTCCACTGGAAGACTTGATTTATACCAGCTTGGAGGCTCGCTGTATGGATATCATTCTCATACACATTCTTGTGACTTCTGCAAAGAATGATACAGTGCTATGGTTTATCTCCCCATCTAGGTCAGATATGAGAATGAGAAAGAGAAGTGGGACGAGTACCTTGCCTTGTGGAACAGAAAGAGCTCTTCACTGTAGCAGCTACTGAGTTCACTATTTACTATTACTCTTTGGGTTTTAATTGTGAGGATGTTAAATATCCAACTGCCTGCCTTCCCAGCTACTCCTTTTGCAAAGTCAGCGTATACAACATCTGCATTTTGCATGTCTTCAAATGCCTCCTAGACCATGTCGTAATAACCCAGTAATTACGAAAGGCAGAAACGCCCTATCCTGAATCCATGTTGACCTGGGTTGGCAATTACTGTGATTCCATGTGATTGGGAATCTTGTTTCTTAAAGCCCTTTCAAAATCTGGGTAATGTAACATGTTAGGGCAATAGGTCGATAGTTGATTTTTTTCCTGCAAAATCTTTACCACAGCCTTTGTGAAGTGGGGACTTTTAATGACTGCGAGATGACTCCAGTGTCAAGGCTTCTACTCCATCAAATATTTAAAGCACATGATAAGTGTTTCTTGCTATTCTTGATGAATATTGAGTTGCACGAGTCTGGGCTTGGGGTGGAGTACACGGTCATGCAGTTGATGGCTTCTTGGAAATCAAGTTGGGTTAGAGTTAAATCAGAGATTAGGGAGATGTCTGCAGCATTTTGTGTCCCATTCGTTAAGAGGTCAGGTGGCCCCAGAGAGAGAAGCCAGGTAGCATTGGAGAGAGAGGCCAGGTAGCCCTGGAGAGACAGAGAGGCCAGGTAGCATTGGAGAGGCAGGTCAGGTAGCCCTGGAGAGAGAGAGAGAGAGAGAGAGAGAGAGAGAGAGAGAGAGAGAGAGAGAGAGAGAGAGAGAGAGAGAGAGAGAGAGAGAGAGAGAGAGAGAGAGAGAAAGGCCAAGTAGCTACTAGGGTAGGCTACCTGGCCAATGTTATCAGTTATTTAGAGCGAAAGTCACACTGCTGTCACTTCTGTAACAGCCTCCCCCACCCTCCCTTCCTCTCACTCCTCCCCCATCAATCTCTGCACCCGTCCTTCCCTCCCGCCCTCTACAGGGGATGGATAAAAGAGCTTTTGAAAGGCAGCAACTTCCCTGAAGCACGACAGGAAAACTCTGCTTAGGAAAATGGAAAACATCCAGTAGTAACTGCATCATCACAGAGTCTAGGGTGAGACACAGGGAACAAAGAGCTGTCAATGAAATCAGAAGAAATATCAAATGCTTTTGGGCAAAATCCAGAGCTAAATCCTCATCCAGAACAGGACCGTCACTTACAAGAGAGAATACATACACTGATGACAATGAGTGAAATACTGAAAGCCACATTAAAACTCTGTGTTCAGTAAACAACCAAGAAGACCCTCGTGAGTTTTTCAAAAAACATACTTTCTGATGTATCTCTCTCTCTCTCTCTCTCTCTCTCTCTCTCTCTCTCTCTCTCTCTCACTCACACCATCAATGGCAGGAATCAACTATCTAAGCCCTCTGGTATTCTATGGGGAATTAGTTTGGACACTCATTAAAAACCACTGATGCTGCCCAACTCCATAACAGTGGCAGTAAAGCAATCGTGAAGATCTTTTGACCAACAGCGTTAACTTCATACATTATCAGAATGTTGAACGTGTCCTAAGAATTAAGATCGCCAGTGAGTTGTAATACAACAATTACATAATCCAGGGCAGCACGAGTTTAGAGCAGGTCTCTCCTGCCTTTCACAACTGCTAGATCATTACGATGTGCTCCCGGATTTTCTGCAAGACAACCTAAATGTTGATCTAGTGTAGTGATGCACTTAGACTAGTGCGACCATGGTGTGACTGCATACAAAATGCGTGAAAAAGGAATAACGGGAAAAGTAAGCAGATGGATATTTAAATTATTTACAAACAGAACCCAGAGTAGTAGCAGTAAACAGTAGAGTCGGAGGTTACTACTGTTAATATGTTAGTTCGTCAAGGCACAGTACTCGCCCCACTTCTCATTCTTATACCTGACATAAACAAGGACTTAAATCATAGCACCGTAACATATGTTGTTGATAATGCCAGAATCTCTGAAGATAGAGAGTTTTCAAGTAGATAAGAATAAAATCTTCCAGTGGACCTCAGACAACATTATAATGTTCAATGGAGACAAGTTTCAGATGCTCCGCTGTGGAGGAAGGAAGGAAGGAAGGAAGGAAGGAAGGAAGGAAGGAAGGAAGGAAGGAAGGAAGCTTTATCATAATATGAAGAAATGTATACAAAAAGCTGAGGTAATGAGTCCCTCAGACTTGGAGTTGGTGAAGAGCACCGTAGTCTTGAAGGGACTGAAATAGAGTCATGGAAGTTAGCACTTACACAAGTGCCTCACTTCTTGTATATATTTTTCACATTATGTCCTTATATTGTACTGATAAAGCCACTGCTTGGTGAAACCTCTATAAAGATACCCAGATGTTGCACTTATGTCTAATTCCTCATCTTGTTGATACTTTGTACCATTTATGTACGAAGGAAATCAAGACAGAGTTAAGAACAAAGTCAAGTGATTCAAGAGTACTGAAGTGTCCAGTGTGATACCTGGCACTGATGATAGTAGAACCAGAGCAATAATGGACTGGATAAATACAACGTTCAAGGCAAGAGATGATAAGCCAGTGATGATACACACTAGTTTATCATGTGTATACTGCTGTATACACAAATAACCCGCACATAGGAGAGAAGAGTTGACGACGACGTTTCGGTCCGACTTGGACCATTTACAACGTCCAAAATATCGTGGTAAGCTTCTCTCTCCTATGTGCGGGTTATTTCCAGTCACGGTATTGTGCCTTTCTGTTATTTACACACTGCTGTATACTAAGGGCTCCTTGCAAGGCAGCGGGACTGCTGACCTACATAACGTGTAAACAACTTCCACTCTCTCTATACATTCATCCAAACATCTAAACTACTGGAAACGTTTGAACTTCTTTGAATTGAAATCCTTGGAACACAGAGGAAAACATACATATCGTAATTTATACACAATGGAGATCCTGGAGGAACTGGTCCAAAACCTGAGCACTAAAATCACTCCGTATGGAAATAAGAGAAGTGGCAGAGAATGTTAAGTACTTCCAATAACTAGAGGCGCGACGCACCAAGAAAGAGCTCTGTAAGTGTCAGAGGTCCCCGACTTTTCAACGCTCTCCCTCCTGCATAAAGAGAATTACCAAAAAGCCTCTGGTTGTTAAGTCAGTTCCTGGTCATTCGGACTATGGTGTGTATGCTGACCTGCATGCAGCCAGCAATAACAGCCTGTTTGATAAATGTCCTGATCCAACAGGAGGCCTGGCCTGCGACTGGGTCCCGAGGGCAATAAACCCTGAGAACATTCCTCAGGTGCACACGAGGTAGGTGTGCGTGAACTCACCTAATTGTGGTTGTAGGGGTCGAATTATAGCTCCTGGCCTCGCCTCTTCACTTGCGCGTGTGTGTCGCACAGGTGAACTGCTTAGGTGATCTGTGCAGTATTCTCTCTCCCTACCTTCCTTCTCCCTCCGCTCTCCCTTTCTCCCTCACCTTCCCTCTCCCTCCTTCCTTCATTTCTTACTTCCTGCCCAACCTCCCTCCATCTACTCCCATTTCCCTACTACAAGCAAATAGGAAATATTAAACAGAATAGCTTCACTTTCTCTACCATCCCCCTGTTCCTTCTGCTTTCATCCCTGGTATCCCTCTGCACCCAATGGAAGGATGGGCAAAGGGAAGAGAGAGAGAGATTATGGATGGGACAGGCAACAGAAGAGGAGAGAGGAGGGGGATGGGATGGGAGAGGGGGCGGGGAGGGGGAGGGGTAGGGGAGGGGGAGGGGTAGGGGAGGGGGAGGGGGGGGGGGGGAGGGGAGGGGGAAGGGGGTGAGGGGGAGGGGAGGGGGAGGGGAGGGGGAGGGGAAAGGGGAAGGGACAATCAAACAGGATGGAGGAAGATGGTGCGATGATAACTCCATCTATTCTGTTCTGAGTGGCTGACCATCCCATCACACACTACCCTGCTACACTCTACCCTGCTACACTCTACCCTGCTACACTCTACCCTGCTACACTCTACCCTGCTACACTCTACCCTGCTACACTCTACCCTGCTACACTCTACCCTGCTACACTCTACCCTGCTACACTCTACCCTGCTACACTCTACCCTGCTACACTCTACCCTGCTACACTCTACCCTGCTACACTCTACCCTGCTACACTCTACCCTGCTACACTCTACCCTGCTACACTCTACCCTGCTACACTCTACCCTGCTACACTCTACCCTGCTACACTCTACCCTGCTACACTCTACCCTGCTACACTCTACCCTGCTACACTCTACCCTGCTACACTCTACCCTGCTACACTCTACCCTGCTACACTCTACCCTGCTACACTCTACCCTGCTACACTCTACCCTGCTACACTCTACCCTGCTACACTCTACCCTGCTACACTCTACTCTGCTACACTCTACCCTGCTACACTCTACTCTGTTACACTCTACCCTGCTACACTCTACCCTGCTACACTCTACCCTGCTACACTCTACCCTGCTACACTCTACCCTGCTACACTCTACCCTGCTACACTCTACCCTGCTACACTCTACCCTGCTACACTCTACTCTGTTACACTCTACCCTGTTACACTCTACCCTGCTACACTCTACCCTGCTACACTCTACCCTGCTACACTCTACCCTGCTACACTCTACCCTGCTACACTCTACCCTGCTACACTCTACCCTGCTACACTCTACCCTGCTACACTCTACCCTGCTACACTCTACCCTGTTACACTCTACCCTGCTACACTCTACCCTGCTACACTCTACCCTGCTACACTCTACCCTGTTACACTCTACCCTGCTACACTCTACCCTGCTACACTCTACCCTGCTACACTCTACCCTGCTACACTCTACCCTGCTACACTCTACCCTGCTACACTCTACCCTGCTACACTCTACCCTGCTACACTCTACCCTGCTACACTCTACCCTGCTACACTCTACCCTGCTACACTCTACCCTGCTACACTCTACCCTGCTACACTCTACCCTGCTACACTCTACCCTGCTACACTCTACCCTGCTACACTCTACTCTGCTACACTCTACCCTGCTACACTCTACTCTGTTACAATCTACCCTGCTACACTCTACCCTGCTATACTCTACTCTGATACACTCTGTTACACTCTACCCTGCTACACTCTACCCTGCTACACTCTACTCTGTTACACTCTACCCTGCTACACTCTACCCTGCTACACTCTACTCTGTTACACTCTACCCTGCTACACTCTACCCTGCTACACTCTACCCTGTTACACTCTACTCGGCTACACTCTACCCTGCTACACTCTACCCTGTTACACTCTACCCTGCTACACTCTACCCTGCTACACTCTACCCTGCTACACTCTACCCTGCTACACTCTACCCTGCTACACTCTACCCTGTTACACTCTACCCTGCTACACTCTACCCTGCTACACTCTACCCTGCTACACTCTACCCTGTTACACTCTACTCTGCTACACTCTACCCTGCTACACTCTACCCTGTTACACTCTACCCTGCTACACTCTACCCTGCTACACTCTACTCTGTTACACTCTACCCTGCTACACTCTACCCTGCTACACTCTACCCTGCTACACTCTACCCTGTTACACTCTACCCTGCTACACTCTACCCTGTTACACTCTACCCTGCTACACTCTACCCTGCTACACTCTACCCTGTTACACTCTACCCTGCTACACTCTACCCTGCTACACTCTACCCTGTTACACTCTACCCTGCTACACTCTACCCTGTTACACTCTACCCTGCTACACTCTACCCTGTTACACTCTACCCTGCTACACTCTACCCTGCTACACTCTACCCTGCTACACTCTACCCTGCTACACTCTACCCTGCTACACTCTACCCTGCTACACTCCACCCTGCTACACTCTACCCTGCTACACTCTACACAGTTACACTCTACCCTGCTACACTCTACCCTGCTACACTCTACCCTGCTACACTCTACCCTGCTACACTCTACCCTGCTACACTCCACCCTGCTACACTCTACCCTGCTACACTCTACCCTGCTACACCCTACCCCGCTACACTCTACCCCGCTACACTCTACCCTGCTACACTCTACCCTGCTACACTCTACCCTGCTACACTCTACCCTGCTACACTCTACCCTGCTACACTCTACCCTGCTACACTCTACCCTGCTACACTCTACCCTGCTACACTCTACCCTGCTACACTCTACCCTGCTACGCTCTACCCTGCTACGCTCTACCCTGCTACGCTCTACCCTGCTACACTCTACCCTGCTACACTCTACCCTGCTACACTCTACCCTGTTACACTCTACCCTGTTACACTCTACCCTGTTACACTCTACCCTGCTACACTCTACCCTGCTACACTCTACCCTGCTACACTCTACCCTGCTACACTCTACTCTGCTACACTCTACCCTGCTACACTCTACCCTGCTACACTCTACCCTGCTACACACTATCCTGCTACACTCTACCCTGCTACACTATCCTGTTACACTCTACCCTGTTACACTCTACCCTGCTACATTCTACCCTGCTAAATTCTACCCTGCTACACTCTACCCTGCTACACTCTACCCTGCTACACTCCACCCTGCTACACTCTACCCTGCTACACTCTACCCTGCTACACTCTACCCTGCTACACTCTACCCTGTTACACTCTACCCTGCTACACTCTACCCTGTTACACTCTACCCTGCTACACATTATCCCGCTACACTCTACCCTGCTACTCTACCATGTTACACTCTACCCTGCTACACTCTACCCTGCTACACTCTACACTCTGCTACACTCTACCCTGCTTCACTCTACCCTCTACCCTGCTACACTCTACCCTGCTACACTCTACCCTGCTACACTCTATCCTGCTACACTACCCTGCTACACTCTACCCTGCTATACTCTACCCTGCTACACTCTACCCTGCTACACTCTACCCTGCTACACTCTACCATGCTACACTCTACCCTGCTATACTCTACCCTGCTACACTCTACCCTGCTACACTCTACCCTGCTACACTCTACCCTGCTACACTCTACCCTGCTACACTCTACCCTGCTATACTCTACCCTGCTACACACTACCCTGCTACACTCTACCATGCTACACTCTACCCTGCTATACTCTACCCTGCTACACTCTACCCTGCTACACTCTACCCTGCTACACTCTACCCTGCTACACTCTACCCTACTACACTCTACAAAGCAGGTGAAATCGCAGATCTAGAGAGTGTACAGAGATCCTTTACTGCACGTATAAGTTCTGTCAAGCACCTTAACTACTGGGAACGCTTGAAAGCACTTGACTTGTACTCGTTGGAACGCAGGAGGGAGAGATATATCATAATCTACACTTGGAAAATCTTGGAAGGAATGGTCCCAAATCTGCACACAGAAATCACTCCCTACGAAAGTAAAAGACTGGGCAGGCGATGCAAAATGCCGCCAATAAAAAGTAGGGGCGCCATTGGTACACTAAGAGAAAACACCATAAGTGTCCGGGGCCCAAAACTGTTCAACAGCCTCCCATCAAGCATTAGGGGAATTGCCAATAAACCCCTGGCTGCCTTCAAGAGAGAGCTGGACAGATACCTAAAGTCGGTGCCGGATCAGCCGGGCTGTGGCTCGTACGTCGGACTGCGTGCGGCCAGCAGTAACAGCCTAGTTGATCAGGCCCTGATCCATCGGGAGGCCTGGTCGTGGACCGGGCCGCGGGGGCGTTGATCCCCGGAATAACCTCCAGGTAACCTCCAGGTAACCCTACTACACTCTACCCTGTTACACTCTACCCTGTTATACTCTACCCTACTACACTCTACTCTGTTACACTCTACCCTGTTACACTCTACCCTGTTACGCTCTACCCTGTTACACTCTACCCTGCTACACTCTACCCTGCTACACTCTACCCTGCTACACTCTACCATGTTACACTCTACCCTGCTACACTCTACCATGTTACACTCTACCCTGCTACACTCTACCCTACCCTGCCACACTTCACTCTGCCACACTCCACCCTTCCACACTCCACCCTACCACACTCCACCCTACCACACTCCACCCTACCCTACCACACTCCACTATGCCACACTCCCCCTTCCACACTCCACCATACCACACTCCACCCTACCCTGCCACACTCCACTCTGCCACACTCCATTCTGCCACACTCCATTCTACCCTGCCACACTCCACTCTGCCACACTCCACCCTACCACACTCCACCCTACCACACTCCGCCCTACCCTGCCACACTCCACTCTGCCACACTCCACCCTGCCACACTCCACCCTACCACACTCCACCCTTCCACACTCCAACCTACCACACTCCACCCTACCCTGCCACACTCCACTCTGCCACACTCCACCCTACCACACTCCACCCTACCCTGCCACACTCCACTCTGCCACACTCCACCCTACCACACTCCACCCTACCCTGCCACACTCCACTCTGCCACACTCCATCCTTCCACACTCCATCCTACCACACTCCACCCTACCCTGCCACACTCCACTCTGCCACACTCCACCCTTCCACACTCCACCCTTCCACACTCCATCCTACCACAGTTCACCCTACCCTGCCACACCCCACCCTTCCACACTCCACCCTTCCACACTCCATCCTACCACAGTCCACCCTACCCTGCCACACTCCACTCTGCCACACTCCACCCTACCACACTCCACCCTACCCTGCCACACTCCACTCTGCCACACTCCACCCTTCCACACTCCACCCTACCACACTCCACCCTACCACACTCCACCCTACCCTGCCACACTACCCTGGTACACTATCACTGGCGTCCATGAAGGTGCCTTGATTCCGGGGAAGGGCTCTTGATCCAGAGAACTGGAGCAACCCCCCATTTCCTAGGGTTAAAGCTAAGTGCCTGGCCTCCCATCCACCCATCCCGCTGTCAGACTGAAGAACTGTCAGCATGTTGCAGGACCTCAGTCCCCTGTACCTCCACGCAGGCGGTGCGACTAGCGCAGAGCACCGCGAACAACTTAGTAACATAATTCTGTGTCAGCGTTGAAGCCGATCGGGAGAGACATTCGCTAGTTATCACATGGAAGCTAACATACCATTTTCTTCGATAAAGTTGTATACTGAATGGTATACAGTACCGACAAGACGAGGATTTAGACACACGTGCAACATCTGGGTATCTTTATTGTAGACGTTTGGCCATCCAGTGACTTCATCAGTACAAAAACATAATGTAAAGACAGTTGAACCATGTACAAAAGTTGAGGTAATCAGTCCCTCAGCCTTGGAGTTGGTGAAGATTACCGCAGTCTTGAAGACTGACGAAGATCCTGCCGGTGCTTCACGGTCTTAAAGATCACAGTGATCTTCACCAGCTGCAAGACTGACGGACTGACTGGTAACACTCAGCACCATCTGCCAGATCTCTACCACCCTGTTATGGATATTGTGGGTCTGCGGGCCACCACCAGCGGCAACAGCCTGGCTGACCCGGCTAATGCCAGATGAGCCTGACTCATGGCCGGGCTCCGGGAGTAGAAAGATTCTCGAAACTCATCACAGGTATACCACAGGTATATATGGAATGTTTTCATCAAGAAGGCTTGGGAACAGTTCCTCCAGGATCCCCCAGGTGTAAACCTTGATAAAACCTTCTGACCTACGTTCCAAGGAGCACGTTCCAAGGAGCACGTTCCAAGGAGCACGTTCCAAGGAGCACGTTCCAAGGAGCACGTTCCAAGGAGCACGTTCCAAGGAGCACGTTCCAAGGAGCACGTTCCAAGGAGCACGTTTCAAGGAGCACGTTCCAAGAAGCACGTTCCAAGGAGCACGTTCCAAGGAGCACGTTCCAAGGAGCACGTTCCAAGAAGCACGTTCCAAGAAGCACGTTCCAAGGAGCACGTTCCAAGGAGCACGTTCCAAGGAGCACGTTCCAAGGAGCACGTTCCAAGGAGCACGTTCCAAGGAGCACGTTCCAAGGAGCACGTTCCAAGGAGCACGTTCCAAGGAGCACGTTCCAAGGAGCACGTTCCAAGGAGCACGTTCCAAGGAGCACGTTCCAAGAAGCACGTTCCAAGAAGCACGTTCCAAGGAGCACGTTCCAAGGAGCACGTTCCAAGGAGCACGTTCCAAGGAGCACGTTCCAAGGAGCACGTTCCAAGGAGCACGTTCCAAGGAGCACGTTCCAAGGAGCACGTTCCAAGGAGCACGTTCCAAGGAGCACGTTCCAAAGAAAACGTTAAAAGGAGTAAGTTCAAGGAGCACGTTCCAAAGAGTACGTTCCAAAGAGTACGTTCCAAGGAGTACGTTCCGAGGAGTACGTTCTACAGTAGCACGGTCAATGAGCACGTTGGAAGTGATACTTCTCTATCGTCCAGCCCGCCTTGAGGGTGACCCTGGGGGAGTACCAGCCCGCAGGAGGGTGACCCTGGGAGAGTACCAGCCCGCAGGAGGGTGACCCTGGGGGAGTACCAGCCCGCAGGAGGGTGACCCTGGGGGAGTACCAGCCCGCAAGAGGGTGACCCTGGGGGAATACCAACCCGCAGGAGGGTGACCCTGGGGGAGTACCAGCCTGCAGGAGGGTGACCCGGGGGGGGGTTCCAGCCCGCAGGAGGGTGACCCTGGGGGAGTACCAGCCCGCAGGAGGGTGACCCTGGGGGAGTACCAGCCCGCAGGAGGGTGACCCTGGGGGAGCACCAGCCCGCAGGAGGGTAACCCTGGGGGAGTACCAGCCCGCAGGAGGGTGACCCTGGGGGAATACCAGCCCGCAGGAGGGTGACCCTGGGGGAGTACCAGCCCGCAGGAGGGTGACCCTGGGGGAGTACCAGCCCGCATGAGGGTGACCCTGGGGGAGTACCAGTCCGCAGGAGGGTGACCCTGGGGGATTACCAGCCCTCAGGAGGTTGACCCTGGGGGAGTACCAGCCCGCAGGAGGGTGACCCTGGGGGAGTACCAGCCCGCAGGAGGGTGACCCTGGGGGAGTAGCAGCCCGCAGGAGGGTAACCCTGGGGGAGTACCAGCCCGCAGGAGGGTGACCCTGGGGGAGTACCAGCCCGCAGGGAGGTGACCCTGGGGGAGTACCAGCCCGCAGGAGGGTGACCCTGGGGGAGTACCAGTCCGCAGGAGGGTGACCCTGGGGGAGTACCAGCCCGCAGGAGGGTGACCCGGGGGGCGTACAAGCCCGCAGGAGGGTGACCCTGGGGGAGTACCAGCCCGCAGGAGGGTGACCCTGGGGGAGTACCAGCCCGCAGGAGGGTGACCCTGGGGGAGTACCAGCCCGCAGGAGGGTGACCCTGGGGAGTACCAGTTCGCAGGAGGGTGACCCTGGGGGAGTACCAGCCCGCAGGAGGGTTACCCTGGAGGAGTATCAGCCCCGTGGAGGGTGGCCCTGGGGGACTAGCGAAAAGCCCCCTGGAGGGTGACCCTGGGGGAGGACTAACGGGGAGCTTCCTGGGGGTGACACTGGGGGACTAGGGGGGCGCCCTTCTGCAGGGTGACCCTGAGGAAAGGACTAGCGGGGCGCCCCCTGGAGGATGACCAAGGAGGAGGACTAGCGGGGCACCCCGTGAGGGGGTGATCCTGGGGGAGAACTACCGGGGAGCTTTTTTTGGGGACCCGGGGGAGTACTGGAGGGGCGCCCGCTAGAAGGGTAACCATGGGGGGGGAGAACTAGTGGGGCGTCCCCTGGAGGGCGACCCCTGGGAGAGAACTATCAGGGCGCGCCCTGGAGGGTGACCCTGGTGGGAGGACTAGGGGGGAGCTTCTTGGAGGGTAACCCTGGGGGAGGACTAATGGGGGCGCACCTTGAGGGGTGACTTCCGGAGCACCCTATGGAGGGGTGACCCTCAGGGTGGCCCAGGGGGAAGGACTTGCGGAGCGCGCCCTGGAGGGTGACCCTGGGGCAAGAACTAGCGGTGCGTTCCCTGGATGGTGAACCCCGGGGGGACTAGCTGGGCGCGCCCCCTGGAGGGTGACTAGTGGGGCGCCCAGTGGACGGTGACTCGCGGGGCGCCCCCTGGATGGTGACCCCCGGGAGGGACTAGCGGGGCGCCCCCTGGATGGTGACCCCCATGGGGGACTAGCGGGGCGCCCCCTGGATGGTGACCCCCGGGAGGGACTAGCAGGGCGCCCCCTGGATGGTGACCCCCAGGGGGGACTAGCGGGGCGCCCCCTGGATGGTGACCCCCGGGAGGGACTAGCGGGGCGCCCCCTGGATGGTGACCCCCATGGGGGACTAGCGGGGCGCCCCCTGGATGGTGACCCCCGGGAGGGACTAGCAGGGCGCCCCCTGGATGGTGACCCCCGGGAGGGACTAGCGGGGCGCCCCCTGGATGGTGACCCCCGGGAGGGACTAGCGGGGCGCCCCCTGGATGGTGACCCCCGGGAGGGACTAGCGGGGCGCCCCCTGGATGGTGACCCCCGGGAGGGACTAGCGGGGCGCCCCCTGGATGGTGACCCCCAGGGGGGACTAGCGGGGAGCCCCCTGGATGGTGACCCCCCGGGTGGACAAGCGAGGCGCCCCCTGGATGGTGACACCCGGGAGGTACCAGTGGGGCGCCCCCTGGGGGTGGCAACAATGGACCCACGTTCACGGTCATCGAAGCTTTTTAATATCCCGTTAACCAGTGACATGATCAGCCGCTGAGGGGGGAGGGGAGGGGGGAGAGGGGGAGGGGGGAGTGTGTATGTGTGTGTGAGAGAGTGAGAGAGGACGAGGATTATCAGATGGTCATTAGATAAGACGAGAGAGATTAAAAAGAGTGAGTTTGATACACGTGACACACTTCTCTCTCTCTCTCTCTCTCTCTCTCTCCCCTGCTCCCCCCCCCACTAGCCTCACAGATATCAACACTGATAAAAATTATCCGATAAAATGTATCTATACAATGTATAAGTAATTAGGAGGGGGAGGGGGGAAGGGAAGGGGAGGGGATGAAAGGAGGACAAGAGGAGGGAAGAAGAGATGGAGGGGAAGATAGTGGAAGGAAGGAGAGAAAGGGAGACTGGGAGATGGAGAGGAAAACGAAAAAACTTCAGAACAATAAAGAACTGCATTAAGCCTACTGGTCCATGCTAGGCAGGTCACACTGGTCCATGCTAGGCAGGTTCTACTCCTACAATAACTGAAGCCAGGTGAGACCAGGTTCGCAAAGAGACTGATCTCCAGACGAGATGCTGCCTAGAAGCAGCAATCACCGCCGCCACTAACGTCCTTCTTCAGACATCCGGTGATCTCCCAGTGTCAGTCGTGGTGGCACACTCAGTGCTACCCTGAGACGGAGACAGAAGCTGTGAAGCACCAACACGATTATAACGCATCTACTCAAAGACATGAGAATTATACAGCAGATATAAGGAAAGTTAGGTGAATGAGGGGTTAGGTGGGTAATGTGTAGGTCAGGTGACTCCATCTCACGGTAGCTTTATCAAGACACAAACAGATCTACCTGGGTAAAGAATACATTGAGATGGAGTACATTGTTTAAGTAATTTATTTTACATACTACTCTTATTTGCATATTATGCCTCTCTTGTTGCGTAATATGTCACCCTCAGGTGACAGACGATTACATTACAAACAGGTGAGTCAGACAAGTATAAAGACTCCCAGGTGACAGATTGACAAATTCGAAGGTGACAGATAGCAGACACACACCAGGTGACAGCCAGCCGGATGGTAGACACACACACCAGGTGACAGCCAGCCAGATGGTAGACACACACACCAGGTGACAGCCAGCCAGGTGGTAGACACACACACCAGATGACAGCCAGCCAGGTGGTAGACGCACACCAGGTGACAGCCAGCCAGGTGGTAGACACACACCAGGTGACAGCCAGCCAGGTGGTAGACACACACCAGGTGACAGCCAGCCAGGTGGTAGACACACCAGGTGACAGCCAGCCAGGTGGTAGACACACACACCAGGTGAGAGCCAGCCAGGTGGTAGACACACACCAGGTGACAGCCAGCCAGGTGGTAGACACACCAGGTAACAGCCAGCCAGGTGGTAGACACACACACCAGGTGACAGCCAGCCAGGTGGTAGACACACACCAGGTGACAGCCAGCCAGGTGGTAGACACACACACACCAGGTGACAGCCAGCCAGGTGGTAGACACACGCACCAGGTGACAGCCAGCCAGGTGGTAGACACACACCAGGTGACAGCCAGCCAGGTGGTAGACACACACACCAGGTGACAGCCAGCCAGGTGGTAGACGCACACCAGGTGACAGCCAGCCAGGTGGTAGACACACACACCAGGTGACAGCCAACCAGGTGGTAGACACACACCAGGTGACAGCCAGCCAGGTGGTAGACACACACCAGGTGACAGCCAGCCAGGTGGTAGACACACACCAAGTGACAGCCAGCCAGGTGGTAGACACACACCAGGTGACAGCCAGCCAGGTGGTACACACACACACACACCAGGTGACAGCCAGCCAAGTGGTAGACACACACACCAGGTGACAGCCAGCCAGGTGGTAGACACACACCAGGTGACAGCCAGCCAGGTGGTAGACACACACCAGGTGACAGCCAGCCAGGTGGTAGACACACACCAGGTGACAGCCAGCCAGGTGGTAGACACACACCAGGTGACAGCCAGCCAGGTGGTAGACACACACCAGGTGACAGCCAGCCAGGTGGTAGACACACACCAGGTGACAGCCAGCCAGGTGGTAGACACACACCAGGTGACAGCCAGCCAGGTGGTAGACACACACCAGGTGACAGCCAGCCAGGTGGTAGACACACACCAGGTGACAGCCAGCCAGGTGGTAGACACACACCAGGTGACAGCCAGCCAGGTTGTAGACACACACCAGGTGACAGCCAGCCAGGTGGTAGACACACACCAGGTGACAGCCAGCCAGGTGGTAGACACACACCAGGTGACAGCCAGCCAGGTGGTAGACGCACACCAGGTGACAGCCAGCCAGGTGGTAGACACACATACCAGGTGACAGCCAACCAGGTGGTAGACACACACCAAGTGACAGCCAGCCAGGTGGTAGACACACACCAGGTGACAGCCAGCCAGGTGGTACACACACACACACACCAGGTGACAGCCAGCCAAGTGGTAGACACACACACCAGGTGACAGCCAGCCAGGTGGTACACACACACCAGGTGACAGCCAGCCAGGTGGTAGACACACACCAGGTGACAGCCAGCCAGGTGGTACACACACACACACCAGGTGACAGCCAGCCAGGTGGTAGACACACACACCAGGTGACAGCCAGCCAGGTGGTAGACACACACCAGGTGACAGCCAGCCAGGTGGTAGACACACACCAGGTGACAGCCAGCCAGGTGGTAGACACACACCAGGTGACAGCCAGCCAGGTGGTAGACACACCAGGTGACAGCCAGCCAGGTGGTAGACACACCAGGTGACAGCCAGCCAGGTGGTAGACACACCAGGTGACAGCCAGCCAGGTGGTAGACACACACCAGGTGACAGCCAGCCAGGTGGTACACACACACACACACCAGGTGACAGCCAGCCAAGTGGTAGACACACACACCAGGTGACAGCCAGCCAGGTGGTAGACACACACCAGGTGACAGCCAGCCAGGTGGTAGACACACACCAGGTGACAGCCAGCCAGGTGGTACACACACACACACACACCAGGTGACAGCCAGCCAGGTGGTAGACAAACCAGGTGACAGCCAGCCAGGTGGTAGACACACACCAGGTGACAGCCAGCCAGGTGGTAGACACACACCAGGTGACAGCCAGCCAGGTGGTAGACACACACCAGGTGACAGCCAGCCAGGTGGTAGACACACCAGGTGACAGCCAGCCAGGTGGTAGACACACACCAGGTGACAGCCAGCCAGGTGGTACACACACACACACACCAGGTGACAGCCAGCCAGGTGGTACACACACACACACACCAGGTGACAGCCAGCCAAGTGGTAGACACACACACCAGGTGACAGCCAGCCAGGTGGTAGACAAACCAGGTGACAGCCAGCCAGGTGGTAGACACACACCAGGTGACAGCCAGCCAGGTGGTAGACACACACCAGGTGACAGCCAGCCAGGTGGTAGACACACACCAGGTGACAGCCAGCCAGGTGGTAGACACACACCAGGTGACAGCCAGCCAGGTGGTAGACACACACCAGGTGACAGCCAGCCAGGTGGTAGACACACACCAGGTGACAGCCAGCCAGGTGGTAGACACACACCAGGTGACAGCCAGCCAGGTGGTAGACACACACCAGGTGACAGCCAGCCAGGTGGTAGACACACACCAGGTGACAGCCAGCCAGGTGGTAGACACACACCAGGTGACAGCCAGCCAGGTGACAGACACACTAAAGCCTGTCTATGTCAAGGTCTATATTTTTTTTCGCCGAGGGAGAAGCTGAACTAGAGTGTTAGTGTTGCTACTTGTATCTAAACTGATAACGCTGGGTTAGTAAAGAGGAGGGCTCTCTCCACTCCCTCCAGAAACACTGCCAACAAGAAAATATAGGTAAAGAGAATCACTGCGATGCACTGAAAAAAAAGTGCATAAAGACGTAAGATGTAAGAGGATGGAGAGAGAGAGAGAGAGAGAGAGAGAGAGAGAGAGAGGGAGAGAGAGGGAGGGGGGATGGAAGGGAAGGCCATTCTAATTTAATCTGACTTTGTTTAAGAGTGGCCGCCCCCGTGACTTACAGTACACTGCACCCTCCGTGTCAACACGCGTGTTTGTACTCAACTAGTTGTACTCACCTAGCCGTGTTTGCCGTGGGTCGATTCACAGCTCCTAGCCCATCCTCTCCACTACAAACGACCCCCGGCTATAATGACTGCGCATCTCCCGAGGCCATACTGTTGTAGGCTAATTACCTCTTTGTGATGACTTGTGATTACCGGAACTGACCTGTGCTCGAGGTGTCCCAGCTTCAGTGTTCCTCAGAAGCTGCAAGTGCTCGGACCACTTGCTACTTTTCTCCTGCTAGTTTTCTAGCACAGTTTTTTTAGAAAAAAAATATAATGTATTTCCGGTACCACTGTTTCTTTTTTCTGTTCGCTGATGCAGTTTCTGGTTTATGGCCCCTATTCTTTCTTTATCATTTATATGCTTATTATGTCTTCTCTCATCAGTCAGTGAGAACATTCTGAGTGTTCCAGTCTTCTTTCATATTTCTTCAGCCAGGGCAGAGATCTGTTATTATGTCTGAAGTTTTTCTCCTTAATCTTCAAGGTCTGGACTCAACACTGTAGATGAATATTATATATATATATATATATATATATATATATATATATATATATATATATATATATATATATATATATATATATATATATATATATGTCGTGCCGAATAGACAGAACTTGCGATCTTGGCTTAAACAGCAACGTTCATCTTGCCATATAGGACAAGCGAAAACTTGTGTATGCAATAATTTCGCCAAAATCATTCTGAACCTAACGAAAAAAATATATTTCACTGTGTTTGTTTAATATTAAATTACTGTAAACAAATCTAAAATATATTTAGTTGGGTTAGGCTAAAATAAATTGCGCTTGTTATAATAAGGTTAGGTAAGTTTTCTAAGATTCTTTTGGTGCAAAATTACAAATTTTTACATTAACATTAATGAAAAAAATATATATTTAAACGTATAAGAGAAAATTTCAGAAAGGAATTAATTTTAAATGAGTTCTTGGTTCTTGCTAATTGACCAGTTTTATCTTTTCGGCACGACACACACACACACATTATATATATATATATATATATATATATATATATATATATATATATATATATATATATATATATATATATACACACACATGATGTTTTCAAGTGTGGCAGTAAACAATATGAATTTATTCTTACACAGGTGATGTACCAGTGTCAAGCTTCAGTCTAAATTTACTGCTGGACTTCCTTTCCTCCTCTACCTGTTACCTTCACTGTGTTATCACACACACACACACACACACACACAGACGCACACACACACACACAGACTCAGAAGTGTCCTTGTTTGCAGATGATGCGAAGTTAATGAGAAGAATCAAATCGGATGAGGATCAGGCAGGACTACAAAGAGACCTGGACAGGCTACAAGCCTGGTCCAGCAACTGGCTCCTTGAATTTAACCCTGCCAAATGCAAAGTCATGAAGATTGGGGAAGGGCAAAGAAGACCGCAGACACAATATAGTGTACCAATGGCGCCCCGACTTTTAATTGGGGGCATTTTGCATCGCCTCCCCAGTCTTTTACTTTCGTAGGGAGTGATTTCTGTGGGCAGATTTGGGACCATTCCTTCCAGGATTTTCCAAGTGTAGATTATGATATATCTCTCCCTCCTGCGTTCCCTAGCCAACCTAACCTAACCTAGCCAACCTAACCTAACCTAGCCAACCTAACCTAACCTAGCCAACCTAACCTAACCTAGCCAAACTAACCTAACCAACCTAACCTAACCTAGCCAACCTAGCCAACCTAACCTAACCTAGCCAACCTAACCTAACCTAGCCAACCTAACCTAACCTAGCCAACCTAACCTAACCTAGCCAACCCAACCTAACCTAACCTAGCCAACCTAACCTAACCTAGCCAACCTAACCTAGCCACCCTAACCTAACCAACCTAACCTAACCTAGCCAACCTAACCTAACCTAGCAAACCCAACCTAACCTAGCCAACCTAACCTAACCTAGTCAACCTAACCTAACCTAGCCAACCTAACCTAACCTAGCCAACCTAACCTAGCCAACCCAACCTAACCTAACCTAGCCAACCTAACCTAACCTAGCCAACCTAACCTAGCCAACCTAACCTAACCTAGCCAACCTAACCTAACCTAGCCAACCCAACCTAACCTAACCTAGCCAACCTAACCTAGCCAACCTAACCTAACCTAGCCAACCTAACCTAACCTAGCCAACCCAACCTAACCTAACCTAGCCAACCTAACCTAACCTAACCTAGCCAACCTAACCTAACCTAGCCAACCCAACCTAACCTAACCTAGCCAACCTAACCTAACCTAGCCAACCTAACCTAACCTAGCCAACCTAACCTAACCTAGCCAACCCAACCTAACCTAACCTAGCCAACCTAACCTAACCTAGCCAACCTAACCTAACCAACCTAACCTAACCAACCTAACCTAACCTAGCCAACCTAACCTAACCTAGCCAACCTAACCTAACCTAACCTAGCCAACCTAACCTAACCTAGCCAACCTAACCTAACCTAGCCAACCTAACCTAACCTAGCCAACCCAACCTAACCAACCTAACCTAACCTAACCTAGCCTAGCCAACCTAACCTAGCCAACCCATCCTAACCTAACCTAGCCAACCTAACCTAACCTAGCCAACCTGACCTAACCTAGCCAACCTAACCTAACCTAGCCAACCTAACCTAACCTAACCTAGCCAACCTAACCTAGCCAACCTAACCTAGCCAACCTAACCTGGCCAACCTAACCTAACCTGGCCAACCTAACCTAATCTAACCTAGCCAACCTAACCTAACCTAGCCAACCAAATCTAACCGAACCTGGCCAACCTAACCTAACCTAATCTAGCCAACCTAACCTAACCTGGCCAACCTAACCTAACCTGGCCAACCTAACCTAACCTAACCTGGCCAACCTAGCCTAACTAGCTAACCTAACCTAACCTAACCTCACCTAGCCAACCTAATCTAACCTAACCTTACTTAACCTAACCTTGAACACAGTGAACCTCAAGTGACGATCTACAGTTTGGAGGTTGACCAAGAAAGTGAACGTAAGTGTAAGTTTGTGGGTAATAACCTCGTCGCAGTGTAGACCACTTCTTGCATATATTATAACCCAGATGACCCCAGACAATATTAATTATAATATAACAAACGAAGATACGTAAGCAAAGTCTTGTGTACCACGGTACAGTGTACCATGTACCACGGTACAGTGTACCATGTACCATGGTACAGTGTACCATGTACCACGGTACAGTGTACCATGTACCACGGTACAGTGTACCATGTACTACGGTACAGTGTACCATGTACCACGGTACAGTGTACCATGTACCACGGTACAGTGTACCATGTACCACGGTACAGTGTACCATGTATCACAGTACAGTGTACCATGTACCACGGTACAGTGCACCATGTACCACAGTACAGTGCACCATGTACCACGGTACAGTGTACCATGTACCACAGTACAGTTTACCATGTACCACGGTACAGTGTACCATGTACCACAGTACAGTACACCATGTACCACGGTACAGTGTACCATGTACCACGGTACAGTGTACCATGTACCACGGTACAGTGTACCATGTACCACGGTACAGTGTACCATGTATCACAGTACAGTGTACCATGTACCACGGTACAGTGCACCATGTACCACAGTACAGTGCACCATGTACCACAGTACAGTGTACCATGTACCACGGTACAGTGTACCATGTACCACGGTACAGTGTACCATGTACCACGGTACAGTGTACCATGTACCACAGTACAGTGTACCATGTACCACGGTACAGTGTACCATGTACCACAGTACAGTGTACCATGTACCACAGTAGAGTGTACCATGTACCACAGTAGAGTGTACCATGTACCACGGTACAGTGTACCACGGTACAGTGTACCATGTGCCACGGTACAGTGTACCACGGTACAGTGTACCATGTACCACGGTACAGTGTACCATGTACCACGGTACAGTGTACCATGTACCACGGTACAGTGTACCATGTACCACGGTACAGTGTACCATGTACCACAGTACAGTGTACCATGTACCACAGTACAGTGTACCATGTACCACAGTACAGTGTACCATGTACCACGGTACAGTGTACCATGTACCACGGTACAGTGTACCATGTACCACGGTACAGTGTACCATGTACCACGGTACAGTGTACCATGTACCACAGTACGATGTACCATGTACCACAGTACAGTGTACCATGTACCACAGTACAGTGTACCATGTACCACGGTACAGTGTACCATGTGCCACGGTACAGTGTACCATGTACCACGGTACAGTGTACCATGTACCACGGTACAGTGTACCATGTACCACAGTACAATGTACCATGTACCACAGTACAGTGTACCATGTACCACGGTACAGTGTACCATGTACCACGGTACAGTGTACCATGTACCACGGTACAGTGTACCATGTACCACAGTACAGTGTACCATGTACCACAGTACAGTGTACCATGTACCAAAGTACAGTGTACCATGTACCACGGTACAGTGTACCATGTACCACGGTACAGTGTACCATGTACCACAGTACAGTGTACCATGCACCACAGTACAGTGTACCATGTACCAAAGTACAGTGTACCATGTACCACGGTACAGTGTACCATGTACCACGGTACAGTGCACCATGTACCACAGTACAGTGTACCATGTACCAAAGTACAGTGTACCATGTACCACGGTACAGTGTACCATATACCACAGTACAGTGTACCATGTACCACAGTACAGTGTACCATGTACCAAAGTACAGTGTACCATGTACCACGGTACAGTGTACCATGTACCACGGTACAGTGTACCATGTACCACAGTACAGTGTACCATGTACCACGGTACAGTGTACCATGTACCACGGTACAGTGTACCATGTACCAAAGTACAGTGTACCATGTACCACGGTACAGTGTACCATGTACCACAGTACAGTGTACCATGTACCACGGTACAGTGTACCATGTACCACGGTACAGTGTACCATGTACCACGGTACAGTGTATCATGTACCACGGTACAGTGTACCATGTACCAAAGTACAGTGTACCATGTACCACGGTACAGTGTACCATGTACCACGGTACAGTGTACCATGTACCACGGTACAGTATCATGTACCACGGTACAGTGTACCATGTACCAAAGTACAGTGTACCATGTACCACGGTACAGTGTACCATGTACCACGGTACAGTGTACCATGTACCAAAGTACAGTGTACCATGTACCACGGTACAGTGTACCATGTACCACGGTACAGTGTACCATGTACCACGGTACAGTGTATCATGTACCACGGTACAGTGTACCATGTACCAAAGTACAGTGTACCATGTACCACGGTACAGTGTACCATGTACCACAGTACAGTGTACCATGTACCACAGTACAGTGTACCATGTACCAAAGTACAGTGTACCATGTACCACGGTACAGTGTACCATGTACCACGGTACAGTGTACCATGTACCAAAGTACAGTGTACCATGTACCACGGTACAGTGTACCATGTACCAAAGTACAGTGCACCATGTACCACAGTACAGTGTACCTTGTACCACAGTACAGTGTACCATGTACCACGGTACAGTGTACCATGTACCACAGTACAGTGTACCATGTACCACGGTACAGTGTACCATGTACCACAGTACAGTGTACCATGTACCACGGTACAGTGTACCATGTACCAAAATACAGTGTACCATGTACCACAGTACAGTGTACCATGTACCACAGTACAGTGTACCATGTACCACGGTACAGTGTACCATGTACCACGGTACAGTGTACCATGTACCACGGTACAGTGTACCATGTACCACAGTACAGTGTACCATGTACCACAGTACAGTGTACCATGTACCAAAGTACAGTGTACCATGTACCACAGTACAGTGTACCATGTACCACGGTACAGTGTACCATGTACCACAGTACAGTGTACCATGTACCACAGTACAGTGTACCATGTACCACAGTACAGTGTACCATGTACCACGGTACAGTGTACCATGTACCACGGTACAGTGTACCATGTACCACAGTACAGTGTACCATGTACCACGGTACAGTGTACCATGTACCACAGTACAGTGTACCATGTACCACGGTACAGTGTACCATGTACCAAAGTACAGTGTACCATGTACCACAGTACAGTGTACCATGTACCACAGTACAGTGTACCATGTACCACGGTACAGTGTACCATGTACCACGGTACAGTGTACCATGTACCACGGTAGTGTACCATGTACCACAGTACAGTGTACCATGTACCACAGTACAGTGTACCATGTACCACAGTACAGTGTACCATGTACCACAGTACAGTGTACCATGTACCACGGTACAGTGTATCATGTACCACAGTACAGTGTACCATGTACCACGGTACAGTGTACCATGTACCACAGTACAGTGTACCATGTACCACAGTACAGTGTACCATGTACCACGGTACAGTGTATCATGTAAAACAGTACAGTGCACCATGTACCACGGTACAGTGTACCATGTACCACGGTACAGTGTACCATGTGCCACGGTACAGTGTACCATGTACCACGGTACAGTGTACCATGTACCACGGTACAGTGTACCATGTACCACGGTACAGTGTACCATATACCACAGTACAGTGTACCATGTACCACGGTACAGTGTACCATGTACCATGGTACAGTGTACCATGTACCACGGTACAGTGTACCATGTACCACAGTACAGTGTACCATGTACCACGGTACAGTGTACCATGTACCACGGTACAGTGTACCATGTACCACAGTACAGTGTACCATGTACCACGGTACAGTGTACCATGTACCATGGTACAGTGTACCATGGTACAGTGTACCATGTACCACGGTACAGTGTACCATGTACCACGGTACAGTGTATCATGTACCACGGTACAGTGTACCATGTGCCACGGTACAGTGTACCACGGTACAGTGTACCATGTACCACGGTACAGTGTACCATGTACCACAGTACAGTGTACCATGCACCACGGTACAGTGTACCATGTACCACGGTACAGTGTACCATGTACCACGGTACAGTGTACCATGTACCACGGTACAGTGTACCATGTACCACAGTACAGTGTACCATGTACCACGGTACAGTGTACCATGTACCACGGTACAGTGTACCTTGTACCACAGTACAGTGTACCATGTACCACGGTACAGTGTACCATGTACCACGGTTCAGTGTACCATGTACCACGGTACAGTGTACCATGTACCACAGTACAGTGTACCATGTACCACGGTACAGTGTACCATGTACCACGGTACAGTGTACCATGTACCACAGTACAGTGTACCATGTACCACGGTACAGTGTACCATGTACCACGGTACAGTGTACCATGTACCACGGTACAGTGTACCATGTACCACGGTACAGTGTACCATGTACCACAGTACAGTGTACCATGTACCACGGTACAGTGTACCATGTACCACGGTACAGTGTACCATGTACCACGGTACAGTGTACCATGTACCACAGTACAGTGTACCATGTACCACGGTACAGTGTACCATGTACCACGGTACAGTGTACCATGTACCACAGTACAGTGTACTATGTACCACGGTACAGTGTACCATGTACCACGGTACAGTGTACCATGTACCACGGTACAGTGTACCATGTGCCACGGTACAGTGTACCACGGTACAGTGTACCATGTGCCACGGTACAGTGTACCATGTACCACGGTACAGTGTACCATGTACCACAGTTGTGTACCATGTGCCACGGTACAGTGTACCATGTACCACGGTACAGTGTACCATGTACCACAGTACAGTGTACCATGTACCACGGTACAGTGTACCATGTACCACGGTACAGTGTACCATGTACCACAGTACAGTGTACCATGTACCACGGTACAGTGTACCATGTACCACGGTACAGTGTACTATGTACCACGGTACAGTGTACCATGTACCACGGTAGTGTACCATGTACCACGGTACAGTGTACCATGTACCACGGTACAGTGTACCATGTACCACAGTACAGTGTACCATGTACCACGGTAGTGTGCCATATGCCAGTGTACCACGTACTAGTGTACCATATATCTATGTACCATGTACCACGGTACAGTGTACCATCTACCAGTGTATCACGCTACAGTGTGCCATGTACTAGTGTACCATATACCAGTGTACCATGTACTAGTGTACCATATACTAGTGTACCAGTGTACAATGTACCAGTGTATCATGTACCAGTGTACCAAGTACTAATGTACCAGGTACTAGTGTACCAGTGTATCATGTACCAGCATACCATGTACTAGTGTACCATGTACTAGTGCACCATGTACCAGTGTACCATATGCGAGTGTACATGATACATCGCTCCATGGTACACTCGTACACGTTACACTGGCACATGGTACACTGATCCATGGTACACTGGTCCACGGTACACTGGTCTATGGTACACTGATCCATGGTACACTGGTCCACGGTACACTGGTCCATGGTACACTGACCCATGGTACACTGGTCCACGGTACACTGGTCCACGGTACACTGGTCCATGGTACACTGATCCATGGTACACTGGTCCCCGGTACACTGATCCATGGTGAACTGGTCCATGGTACACTGATCCATGGTGCACTGGTCCACGGTACACTGATCCATGGTGCACTGGTCCACGGTACACTGACCCATGGTACACTGGTCCATGGTACACTGGTCCACGGTACACTGGTCCACGGTACACTGGTCCATGGTACGCTGGTCCATGGTGCACTGGTCTATGGTACACTGGTCCACGGTACACTGATCCACGGTACACTTGTCCATGGTACACTGGTCCATGGTGCACTGGTCCATGGTGCACTGGTCCATGGTGCACTGGTCCATGGTGCACTGATCCATGGTACACTGGTCCATGGTGCACTGGTCCATGATACACTGGTTCATGGTGCACTGGTCCATGGTACACTGGTCCATGGTACACTGGTCCACGGTACACTGGTCCACGGTACACTTTTCCATCGTACACTGGTCCATGGTACACTGGTCCATGGTACACTGGTCCATGGTGCACTGGTCCATGGTGCACTGGTCCATGGTACACTGGTCCATGGTACACTGGTCCATGGTGCACTGGTCCATGGTACACTGGTCCATGTTACACTGGTCCATGGTACACTGGTCCATGGTACACTGGTCCATGGTGCACTGGTCCATGTTACACTGGTCCATGGTACACTGGTCCATGGTGCACTGGTCCATGGTGCACTGGTCCATGGTACACTGATCCATGGTACACTGGTCCATGGTGCACTGGTCCATGGTACACTGGTCCATGTTACACTGGTCCATGGTACACTGGTCCATGGTACACTGGTCCATGGTGCACTGGTCCATGTTACACTGGTCCATGGTACACTGGTCCATGGTGCACTGGTCCATGGTGCACTGGTCTATGGTGCACTGGTCCATGTTACACTGGTCCATGGTACACTGGTCCATGGTGCACTGGTCCATGGTGCACTGGTCCATGTTACACTGGTCCATGGTACACTGGTCCATGGTGCACTGGTCCATGGTGCACTGGTCCATGTTACACTGGTCCATGGTGCACTGGTCCATGGTGCACTGGTCTATGGTGCACTGGTCCATGTTACACTGGTCCATGGTACACTGGTCCATGGTGCACTGGTCCATGGTGCACTGGTCCATGGTGCACTGGTCCATGGTGCACTGGTCCATGGTACACTGGTCCATGGTGCACTGGTCCATGGTGCACTGGTCCATGGTGCACTGGTCCATGGTGCACTGGTCCATGTTACACTGGTCCATGGTACACTGGTCCATGGTACACTGGTCCATGGTGCACTGGTCCATGGTACACTGGTCCATGGTGCACTGGTCCATGGTACACTGGTCCATGGTGCACTGGTCCATGGTACACTGGTAGTTGCTGGAACAAGGAAGGTTCCTGTGGTTGTATTGCTGGACTTCCTCATCTTTCCTGCAACACTGCAACACTGCAACACTACAACACTGCAACACTGCAACACTGCAACACAGCAACACAGCAACACAGCAACACTGCAACACTGCAACACTGCAACACTACAAGCTCCTGGTGTGTTGATTGCAACATGTAATCTGCTTAATATATTTCTAACAGGAGAGTCATCGGGACCGACTTTCTTACACTAATGTATATTAATATTTTTTGCAAAACTAAGTGTTTAAATTTGTAATAAGAATGAGGAAATTAACACTGTGTGTGTGTGTGTGTGTGTGTGTGTGTGTGTGTGTGTGTGTGTGTGTGTGTGTGTGTGTGTGTGTGTGTGTGTGTGTGTGTGTGTGTGTACACTCACTACAGTAATGTGACAGTCCTGGACCAGCACAGAACAACTTGCTATTGTCAATGTTTGTTTGATCTCAAAAGCTTCATTTCTCCCACGATTCTCCCCTCCCTCTCTTCCCTTCACTATCTCTATCTCTCTCTCTCTCTCTCTCTCTCTCTCTCTCTCTCTCTCTCTCTCTCTCTCTCTCTCTCTCTCTCTCTCTCTCCCTCTCTTTCCATGATCCGCCCATTTCTGCCCTCAACTTCCTCTTATCCCCCTTTCCTCTTGCTTCTTTATCTACCCTCTCCCTTTCCCTTCATCCCCTCTCTCATTTCAGTCTCTCCCCACTCCCTCTCTTTTTCTCTCTCACTCTCTCCTTTCCCCTATAATGTTACTCATTCACTCATCCCTGCCTCACTTCCCTATTCCTCTCTCTCTCCCTCTCTCTTTCTCTCACTACTCTACTCCTTTTCTCTCCACTCCCTCCTACCTGGTTTCGTTGCTGTCTCAAGAGTCCTATATCCCCCTCCCTACAATCCCCCTCCCCTTGCCTGAAGGTGACCCCTTCCTCCTACCATTCCCCTCACCCTGGTGATGGTTCTCTCCCCTTAATCCCTCATCTAATTTTTAGCACTCTCCCTTACCTCTCTTCCCCTCCCACAAATTGTCTTGCTGGTCCTGAATCCCTTCCCCCTTCAAGCCCTTTCCCCTCAAAAATCTTTCATTTAAGCCCCTTCCCGTCAAGTTCCTCCCCCTCAAACATCTTACCTTCAAGAATCTTCCCTTCAAGCATTTTCCCCTCCCTGGTCCAGTACTACTACCTTCCCCTCCCTGGTCCAGTACTACTACCTTCCCCTCCCTGGTCCAGTAGTACTAACTTCCCCTCCCTGGTCCAGCACTCCTACCTTCCCCTCCCTGGTCCAGTACTACTACCTTCCCCTTCTTGGTCCAGCACTCCTACCTTCCCCTCCCTGGTCCAGCACTCTTACCTTCCCCTCCCTGGTCCAGCACTCCTATCTTCCCCTCCCTGGTCCAGTACTACTACCTTCCCCTCCCTGGTTCAGCACTCCTACCTTCCCCTCCCTGGTCCAGTACTACTACCTTCTCCTCCCTGGTCCAGTACTACTACCTTCTCCCTAGTCCACTACTACTACCTTCCCCTCCCTGGTCCAGTACTACTACCTTCCCCTCCGTGGTCCAGCACTCCTACCTTCCCCTCCCTGGTCCAGCACTCCTACCTTCCCCTCACTGGTCCAGTACTACCTTCCCCTCCCTGGTCCAGTACTACTACCTTCTCCTCCCTGGTCCAGTACTACTACTACTACCTTCCCCTCCCTGGTCCAGCACTTCTACCTTCCCCTCCCTGGTCCAGTACTACTACCATCCCCTCCCTGGTCCAGCACTCCTACCTTCTCCTCCCTGGTCCAGTAGAGGTAGAGGACATCTGATCTTTTTCTCTTACAACACAATAAGGCAAATATCACAACAACCAGGAAAATGACTGGGTGGATAATGAGAACTTTCAAAAAAGAGTAATAATGCCAATGGTGACACTATTCAAATCACTTGTGCTCACTCGTGTGCTGTACTGTTCAGTGGTGACGGCGCCTTTCATAGCAGGGAAGATATCAGAGCTGGAATTGATACAGACTTCATTTACGGACTTCATGGAGCCAATAAAAGTACTTAAATTACTGGGAACGTCTCAGAGTCCTATGTACTCGCTGAAGTGATGGAGAAAGAGATACATGATAATATATACCTGTAAGATGCTTGAAGGTCTGATCCTAAATCTACACACTGCTATAACAACATACTGGAATGAGAGATATGGAAGAATGTGTAAAATAAACACAGTGAAATACAGAAGCACCGTGGGCACACTAAGAGAACATTATATCAACATCCGTGGTCCCAGATTAACACACTACCACAAGATAACAAAAACACTGTGGAAACAAATTTAGGAGTTTTCACGAGGAAACTGGACAAGTGCCAGATCAACTAGGCTGTTGTTGATATATGGGCCAGAGTGCCGCTGCTAGTAACAGCCGGGGTGATTAGACACCAGACAATCCTGGTCCAGGGCCGGGCTAGACTTGTAGGATAACTCGAAACTCATCAAAGATATATCAAAGAAACACCTACCTTACACCTCCCAGGTCCAGGACCTCTACTTTCCCCCTCCCTGGACCAGGACACTTATTTTCCCCTTCCCTGGTCTAGGACCATTATCTTCCCCCCTCCCAGGTCCAGGACCTCTACTTTCCCCCTCCCTGGTCCAGGACCTCTACTTTCCCCCTCCCTGGTCCAGGACCTCTACTTTCCCCCTCCCTGGTCCAGGACCTCTACTTTCCCCCTCCCTGGTCCAGGACCTCTACTTTCCCCCTCCCTGGTCCAGGACCTCTACTTTCCCCCTCCCTGGTCCAGGACCTCTACTTTCCCCTCCCTGGTCCAGGACCTCTACTTTCCTCCTCCCTGGTCCAGGACCTCTACTTTCCCCTCCCTGGTCCAGGACCTCTACTTTCCCCCTTCCTGGTCCAGGACCTCTACTTCCCCCTAACTGGTCCAGGACCTCTACTTCCCCCTCCCTGGTCCAGGACCTCTACTTTCCCCTCCCTGATCCAGGACCTTACTTTCCCCTCCCTGGTCCAGGACCTCTACTTTCCTCCTCCCTGGTCCAGGACCTCTACTTTCCCCTCCCTGGTCCAGGACCTCTACTTTCCGCCTCCCTGGTCCAGGACCTCTACTTCCCCCTCCCTGGTCCAGGACCTCTACTTTCCCCCTCCCTAGTCCAGAACCTCTACTTTTCCCCTCCCTGGTCCAGGACCTCGACTTTCCCCTCCCTGGTCCAGGACCTCTACTTTCCCCTCCCTGGTCCAGGACCTCTACTTTCCCCTCCCTGGTCCAGGACCTCTACTTTCCCCTCCCTGGTCCAGGACCTCTACTTTCCCCCTTCCTGGTCCAGGACCTCTACTTTCCCCCTAACTGGTCCAGGACCTCTACTTTCCCCCTCCCTGGTCCAGGACCTTACTTTCCCCTCCCTGATCCAGGACCTTACTTTCCCCTCCCTGGTCCAGGACCTCTACTTTCCTCCTCCCTGGTCCAGGACCTCTACTTTCCCCTCCCTGGTCCAGGACCTCTACTTTCCCCCTCCCTGGTCCAGGACCTCTACTTCCCCCTCCCTGGTCCAGGACCTCTACTTTCCCCCTCCCTGGTCCAGAACCTCTACTTTTCCCCTCCCTGGTCCAGGACCTCGACTTTCCCCTCCCTGGTCCAGGACCTCTACTTTCCCCTCCCTGGTCCAGGACCTCTACTTTCCCCTCCCTGGTCCAGGACCTCTACTTTCCCCTCCCTGGTCCAGGACCTCTACTTTCCCCCTCCATGGTCCAGGACCTCTACTTTCCCTCTCCCTGGTCCAGGACCTCTACTTTCCCCCTCCCTGGTCCAGGACCTCTACTTTCCCCTCCCTAGTCCAGGACCTTTACTTTCCCCCTCCCTGGTCCAGGACCTCTACTTTCCCCTCCCTGGTCCAGGACCTCTACTTTCCCCCTCCCTGGTCCAGGACCTCTACTTTCCCCTCCCTGGTCCAGGACCTCTACTTTCCCCCTCCCTGGTCCAGGACCTCTACTTTCCCTCTCCCTGGTCCAGGACCTCTACTTTCCCCCTCCCTGGTCCAGGACCTCTACTTTCCCTCTCCCTGGTCCAGGACCTCTACTTTCCCCCTGTCTGGTCCAGGACCTCTACTTTCCCCCTCCCTGGTCCAGGACGTCTACTTTCCCCCTCCCTGGTCCAGGACCTCTATTTTCCCCCTCCCTGGTCCAGGACGTCTACCTTCCCCCTCCCTGGTCCAGGACCTCTACTTTCCCCGTCCCTGGTCCAGGACCTCTACTTTCCCCCTCCCTGGTCCAGGACCTCTACTTTCCCCCTCCCTGGTCCAGGACACCCCCGGGGCCAACACGTGTTGCCCCTCACCATGATGTCCAGCACTTTAATTAAACCTTTTATCACTGCCCATCACCCCTGCACCCCATCACCCCCAACACAAAGTCCACTACTGTCTCTACCACCACCATCACCACCACCTCCCCTATCACCAGCCAACCAACGTCACCACTAACATGAAACCACCACCACCACGACCGTCTCTCTCTTCTCCCCCCCAACATCCCCCACCACCACCCCCCCCACCCCCCCCAACATCCCCCACCACCACCACCCCAACTTGCACATATCACTAACCATGATATATGGGACTCACAATCACTGCACCACTGAGCGCAGGTCACTCCTGCCACCACCGCGTCACTGCCACCACCACGTCACTGCCACCACCGCGTCACTGCCACCACCGCGTCACTGCCACCACCACGTCACTGCCACCACCACGTCACTGCCACCACCACGTCACTGCCACCACCACGTCACTGCCACCACCACGTCACTGCCACCACCGCGTCACTGCCACCACCACGTCACTGCCACCACCACGTCACTGCCACCACCACGTCACTGCCACCACCACCTCACTGCCACCACCACGTCACTGCCACCACCACCTCACTGCCACCACCACGTCACTGCCACCACCACGTCACTGCCACCACCGCGTCACTGCCACCACCACGTCACTGCCACCACCACGTCACTGCCACCACCACGTCACTGCCACCACCACGTCACTGCCACCACCACGTCACTGCCACCACCACGTCACTGCCACCACCACGTCACTGCCACCACCGCGTCACTGCCACCACCACGTCACTGCCACCACCACGTCACTGCCACCACCACGTCACTGCCACCACCACGTCACTGCCACCACCGCGTCACTGCCACCACCACGTCACTGCCACCACCACGTCACTGCCACCACCACGTCACTGCCACCACCACGTCACTGCCACCTGATCCTGCACGTCATCTACACAAATAAAACAACGAACATATACAAACTAATATATCAACGATGGCGTCGCAGACCCATAAAGGTATAGATCCCCGTGTCCGCCAGCCCAGCCCCCTCTACCTCGTCTCACGCAAAAGGGGATGATACAGCGTATAGTATATGTTTTTAATGAGGTTAAATATTAGTGCTGACGATTTGAAGCCGATCAGAAGAGGCATTCACAAGCTATCACATGGAAACTAATAACCAAAATTTCTTCCAATAATAACAAGAAGTTGGCAGCTACACAGAACACAACAGTTTCAACCTTGCAACACACACTAACCTCCAAAGTTTCAAGCCAGTAAGAAGAGGTATTCTCTAGTTTTTTGCACATGGACAAATATGTCAAACTACACCAGGACTTTAAGTTTAAATCTTTAAGTTATCGACGCTGAAGGTTTGAAGCCGATCGGACAAGGCATTCACAAATTATAATATAAAGTTGCGAATGAGTGGAACAAACTCCCGAGTACAGTTATAGAAGCTAAAACGTTGTGTAGTTTTAAAAGTAGGTTAGATAAATACATGAGTAGGTGTGGGTGGGTGTGAGTTGGACCTGACTAGCTTGTACTACTAGGTCTGATGCCATGCTCCTTCCTTAAGTGGAAGTGACCTGACTAGGTGGGTCATTGGGCTAATCCGCGGGGGAGGGAGGCGCATGGGTCAGTAGGCCTGCTGCAGTGTTCCTTCTTTCTTATGTTCTTATAATTTTTTGCAATTTCTCAAATAAAGCTGACAATTAAGGTTTGATGTCGACCAGGAGCAGCATTCTCTGTTTACTGAATAAAATTGACATATTTCAATTTACGCAGCACAAGATCGTTGTAAACATTTCTTGGTACACATCCCACTGTTGATGAAAGTTTAAAGCCGATCAGAAGATGCATTCTCCAGTTTTTACCATCATATAAAACTGACAAACTTGAGAGAAAGATACTTCATAAGTTACACCTGGGAAATATATGGAGGAATTGTTAACAATGTAACTGAGGCTGCTACAAGACATGACAGATGGTGCAACATGCATGACATGACAGATGGTGCAACACAGAAGACATGCCAGATGGTATAACATAAAAGACATGACAGATGTTGCAACATGCATGACATGACAGATGGTGCAACATGCATCACATGACAGATGGTGCAACATAGAAGACATGACAGATGGTGCAACATAGAAGACATGACAGATGTTGCAACATAGAAGACATGACAGATGTTGCAACATGCATGACATGGCAGATGTTGCAACATACTACTGACAGAGGTACAAACAGGTGTGACACAAGAAATAGAGTCCACTCTGAAACACCTCATCTTCCAGGGAGGGGGGGGGACCACATTGACACCGGTGACGGGCTCTTCATCACAGGGATTGGAGCTTCTCTCGCCTTAGTTCACTTCAGCTCAACTTCCATTTCCTAGGCGCTGTTTGACCCATGTGGATTTACTGCTCTCCACGAATGCAACTGTGACATTTTTGAAACCTCTCCCTTCAAGCAGGACAACAAACACATGACCATCTTTCAACAAGAAGTTGAGAAGCTGCATGCACGCCGCAAGCACCAACAGACTGGTCGACCAGGACATCAACGAGGAGGTTTCCTCTAAACGTGGCGACGATGATTCCCAGAACCATCAACAGATAAGACAGCAGACAGACTTAAATTTAGATTTTGCTGCCGAAGGAGAGAGAATATTGTGCATCCCATACCCCTCCTGTGGAGGGTAGTGTAACAACATACCCCTCCTGTGGAGGGTAGTGTAACAACATACCCCTCCTGTGGAGGGTAGTGTAACAACATACCCCTCCTGTGGAGGGTAGTGTAACAACATACCCCTCCTGTGGAGGGTAGTGTAACAACATACCCCTCCTGTGGAGGGTAGTGTAACAACATACCCCTCCTGTGGAGGGTAGTGTAACATACCCCTCCTGTGGAGGGTAGTGTAACATACCCCTCCTGTGGAGGGAAGTGTAACATACCCCTCCTGTGGAGGGTAGTGTAACAACATACCCCTCCTGTGGAGGGTAGTGTAACAACATACCCCTCCTGTGGAGGGTAGTGTAACATACCCCTCCTGTGGAGGGTAGTGTAACATACCCCTCCTGTGGAGGGTAGTGTAACAACATACCCCTCCTGTGGAGGGTAGTGTAACAACATACCCCTCCTGTGGAGGGTAGTGTAACAACATACCCCTCCTGTGGAGGGTAGTGTAACAACATACCCCTCCTGTGGAGGGTAGTGTAACAACATACCCCTCCTGTGGAGGGTAGTGTAACATACCCCTCCTGTGGAGGGTAGTGTAACAACATACCCCTCCTGTGGAGGGTAGTGTAACAACATACCCCTCCTGTGGAGGGTAGCGTAACAACATACCCCTCCTGTGGAAGGGAGTGTAACAACATACCCCTCCTGTGGAGGGTAGTGTAACAACATACCCCTCCTGTGGAGGGTAGTGTAACAACATACCCCTCCTGTGGAGGGTAGTGTAACAACATACCCCTCCTGTGGAGGGTAGTGTAACATACCCCTCCTGTGGAGGGTAGTGTAACAACATACCCCTCCTGTGGAGGGTAGTGTAACAACATACCCCACCTGTGGAGGGTAGTGTAACAACATACCCCTACTGTGGAGGGTAGTGTAACAACATACCCCTCCTGTGGAGGGTAGTGTAACAACATACCCCTCCTGTGGAGGGTAGTGTAACAACATACCCCTCCTGTGCAGGGTAGTGTAACAACATACTCCTCCTGTGGACGGTAGTGTAACATACCCCTCCTGTGCAGGGTATTGCAACAACATACTCATCGTGTGGAGGGTAGTGTAACAACATACCCCTCCTGTGGAGGGTAGTGTAACAACATACCCCTTCTGTGGAGGGTAGTGTAACAACATACCAATCCTGTGGAGGGTAGTGTAACAACATACCCCTCCTGTGAAGGGTAGTGTAACAACATACCCCTCCTGTGGAGGGTAGTGCAACAACATACCCATCCTGTGGAGGGTAGTGCTACAACATACCCATCCTGTGGAGGGTAGTGTAACAACATACCCATCCTGTGGAGGGTAGTGCAACAACATACCCCTCCTGTGAAGGGTGGTGTAACAACATGCCCCTCCTGTGGAGGGTATTGCAATAACATACCCCTCCTGTAGAGGGTATTGCAACAACATGCCCATCCTGTGGAGGGTATTGCAACAACATACCCATCGTGTGGAGGGTATTGAAACAACATACCCCTCCTGTGGAGGGTATTGCAACAACATACCCCTCCTGTGGAGGATATTGCAACATACCCCTCCTGTGGAGGGTCTTGCAACAACATACTCCTCCTGTGGAGGGTACTGTAACAACATACCCCTCCTGTGGAGGGTAGTGTAACAACATACCCCTCCTGTGGAGGGTAGTGTAACAACATACCCCTCCTGTGGAGGGTAGTGTAACATACCCCTCCTGTGCAGGGTAGTGTAACAACATACTCCTCCTGTGGACGGTAGTGTAACATACCCCTCCTGTGGATAGTGTAACATACCCCTCCTGTGCAGGGTATTGCAACAACATACTCATCGTGTGGAGGGTAGTGTAACAACATACCCCTCCTGTGGAGGGTAGTGTAACAACATACCCCTCCTGTGGAGGGTAGTGTAACAACATACCAATCCTGTGGAGGGTAGTGTAACAACATACCCCTCCTGTGAAGGGTAGTGTAACAACATACCCCTCCTGTGGAGGGTAGTGCAACAACATACCCATCCTGTGGAGGGTAGTGCTACAACATACCCATCCTGTGGAGGGTAGTGTAACAACATACCCATCCTGTGGAGGGTAGTGCAACAACATACCCCTCCTGTGAAGGGTGGTGTAACAACATGCCCCTCCTGTGGAGGGTATTGCAATAACATACCCCTCCTGTAGAGGGTATTGCAACAACATGCCCATCCTGTGGAGGGTATTGCAACAACATACCCATCGTGTGGAGGGTATTGAAACAACATACCCCTCCTGTGGAGGGTATTGCAACAACATACCCCTCCTGTGGAGGATATTGCAACATACCCCTCCTGTGGAGGGTCTTGCAACAACATACTCCTCCTGTGGAGGGTACTGTAACAACATACCCCTCCTGTGGAGGGTAGTGTAACAACATACCCCTCCTGTGGAGGGTAGTGTAACAACATACCCCTCCTGTGGAGGGTAGTGTAACAACATACCCCTCCTGTGCAGGGTAGTGTAACAACATACTCCTCCTGTGGACGGTAGTGTAACATACCCCTCCTGTGGATAGTGTAACATACCCCTCCTGTGCAGGGTATTGCAACAACATACTCATCGTGTGGAGGGTAGTGTAACAACATACCCCTCCTGTGGAGGGTAGTGTAACAACATACCCCTCCTGTGGAGGGTAGTGTAACAACATACCAATCCTGTGGAGGGTAGTGTAACAACATACCCCTCCTGTGAAGGGTAGTGTAACAACATACCCCTCCTGTGGAGGGTAGTGCAACAACATACCCATCCTGTGGAGGGTAGTGCTACAACATACCCATCCTGTGGAGGGTTGTGCAACAACATACCCCTCCTGTGAAGGGTGGTGTAACAACATGCCCCTCCTGTGGAGGGTATTGCAATAACATACCCCTCCTGTAGAGGGTATTGCAACAACATGCCCATCCTGTGGAGGGTATTGCAACAACATACCCATCGTGTGGAGGGTATTGAAACAACATACCCCTCCTGTGGAGGGTATTGCAACAACATACCCCTCCTGTGGAGGATATTGCAACATACCCCTCCTGTGGAGGGTCTTGCAACAACAATACTCCTCCTGTGGACGGTACTGTAACAACATACCCATCCTGTGGAGGATAGTGTAACATACCCCTCCTGTGGAGGATAGTGTAACATACCCCTCCTGTGGAGGATATTGCAACAACATACCCCTCCTGTGGAGGATATTGCAACAACATACCCCTCCTGTGGAGGGTCTTGCAACAACATACTCCTCCTGTGGAGGGTACTGTAACATACCCATCCTGTGGAGGGTATTGCAACAACATACTCCTCCTGTGGAGGGTACTGTAACAACATACCCATACTGTGGAGGATAGTGTAACATACCCCTCCTGTGGAGGATATTGCAACAACATACCCCTCCTGTGGAGGGTATTGCAACAACATACTCCTCCTGTGGAGGGTACTGTAACAACATACCCATCCTGTGGAAGGTATTGCAACAACATACTCCTCCTGTGGAGGGTACTGTAACAACATACCCATCCTGTGGAGGGTATTGCAACAACATACCCATCCTATGGAGGATAGCGTAACAACGTACTGATACACAATAGACCCAGGAGCTAGGCCCCCAAAAGGGCCTTATCAGTTGCTAGAAAATTTAGGATATTTGCTTAATATATCTGGTATCACATCATCATTAAGACACCTTGATGTACCACATTGGTTATTATCCTGTCTAGTTCTTGATTCCTCAACAGAGCAGATAATGTTCAACATAGTGAACACAAGGCTGGCCAAATACTTTGCATTTAGTTTGGTTATTATGTGTGTGTCTGCCAGACTGTCAGAGGTACTGGTAACCAAGACTAAACCTGGCTGCTACAACAGTCTGTTTACGTCACAAGCTGCTCCATCAATATTCTTATTTATATTCACGTTATCATGAACGCAGAGAAGCATATCATGTAATCTAAGTCCAGTCTGGCCATCTTATTTTGAACCTTGCCACCTAGCAGCCTAGAGCTGAGCTCAGTATACCCTGTGTCACGCTCACTAGCAGGACACACCTCACTCTTCACTCACACTCACCTTCCCTAGGCCTACGACCTTGGCATGGGACTAACACTAACCTAACACCGTGTACCCACTGCCTCAACATAACAACCACGCTCCACTACCATCTTACAACAACAATGTTATAAACTATTCCTATAACATTCACTTTCAAAATTTATTTATTTCCTAATATTATTCCTAATGTTAAACACAGAGTCAACAATTCAGCAGTTTCCTTCACGTTACTTTGTCTAACTTGTCAAGTTTATTGCCAACGAGAAATTCAGTGTGAAGGAGTCCATAAAAATTGTAAATATATATATATATATATATATATATATATATATATATATATATATATATATATATATATATATATATATATATATATATATATATATATATATATAGTTAACCTATCACCACACCTTCCACAGGAAGTTATCACCACACCTCCCACAGGAAGTTATCACCACACCTCCCACAGGAAGTTATCACCACACCTTCCACAGGAAGTTATCACCACACCTTCCACAGGAAGTTATCACCACACCTTCCACAGGAAGTTATCACCACACCTTCCACAGGAAGTTATCACCACACCTTCCACAGGAAGTTATCACCACACCTCCCACAGGAAGTTATCACCACACCTCCCACAGGAAGTTATCACCACACCTTCCACAGGAAGTTATCACCATACCTTCCACAGGAAGTTATCACCACACCTTTAACAGGAAGTTATCACCACACCTTCCACAGGAAGTTATCACCACACCTTCCACAGGAAGTTATCACCACACCTTCCACAGGAAGTTATCACCACAGCTCCCACAGGAAGTTATCACCACACCTCCCACAGGAAGTTATCACCACACCTTCCACAGGAAGTTATCACCACACCTCCCACAGGAAGTTATCACCACACCTCCCACAGGAAGTTATCACCACACCTTCCACAGGAAGTTATCACCACACCTCCCACAGGAAGTTATCACCACACCTCCCACAGGAAGTTATCACCACACCTCCCACAGGAAGTTATCACCACACCTCCCACAGGAAGTTATCACCACACCTTCCACAGGAAGTTATCACCACACCTCCCACAGGAAGTTATCACCACACCTTCCACAGGAAGTTATCACCACACCTTCCAAAGGAAGTTATCACCACACCTCCCACAGGAAGTTATCACCACACCTTCCACAGGAAGTTATCACCACACCTCCCACAGGAAGTTATCACCACACCTTCCACAGGAAGTTATCACCACACCTTCCAAAGGAAGTTATCACCACACCTCCCACAGGAAGTTATCACCACACCTTCCACAGGAAGTTATCACCACACCTCCCACAGGAAGTTATCACCACACCTCCCACAGGAAGTTATCACCACACCTTCCACAGGAAGTTATCACCACACCTCCCACAGGAAGTTATCACCACACCTCCCACAGGAAGTTATCACCACACCTTCCACAGGAAGTTATCACCACACCTCCCACAGGAAGTTATCACCACACCTCCCACAGGAAGTTATCACCACACCTTCCACAGGAAGTTATCACCACACCTCCCACAGGAAGTTATCACCACACCTCCCACAGGAAGTTATCACCACACCTTCCACAGGAAGTTATCACCACACCTCCCACAGGAAGTTATCACCACACCTACCACAGGAAGTTATCACCACACCTTCCAAAGGAAGTTATCACCACACCTTCCACAGGAAGTTATCACCACACCTTCCACAGGAAGTTATCACCACACCTTCCACAGGAAGTTATCACCACACCTCCCACAGGAAGTTATCACCACACCTCCCACAGGAAGTTATCACCACACCTTCCACAGGAAGTTATCACCACACCTCCCACAGGAAGTTATCACCACACCTCCCACAGGAAGTTATCACCACACCTCCCACAGGAAGTTATCACCACACCTCCCACAGGAAGTTATCACCACACCTCACACAGGAAGTTATCACCACACCTTCCACAGGAAGTTATCACCACACCTCCCACAGGAAGTTATCACCACACCTTCCACAGGAAGTTATCACCACACCTCCCACAGGAAGTTATCACCACACCTTCCACAGGAAGTTATCACCACACCTCCCACAGGAAGTTATCACCACACCTTCCACAGGAAGTTATCACCACACCTCACACAGGAAGTTATCACCACACCTTCCACAGGAAGTTATCACCACACCTCCCACAGTAAACTATCACCACACCTCCCACAGGAAGTTATCACCACACCTCCCACAGGAAGTTATCACCACACCTCCCACAGGAAGTTATCACCACACCTCCCACAGGAAGTTATCACCACACCTCCCACAGGAAGTTATCACCACACCTTCCACAGGAAGTTATCACCACACCTCCCACAGGAAGTTATCACCACACCTCCCACAGGAAGTTATCACCACACCTCCCACAGGAAGTTATCACCACACCTTCCACAGGAAGTTATCACCACACCTTCCCACAGGAAGTTATCACCACACCTCCCACAGGAAGTTATCACCACACCTCCCACAGGAAGTTATCACCACACCTCCCACAGGAAGTTATCACCACACCTCACACAGGAAGTTATCACCACACCTCCCACAGGAAGTTATCACCACACCTCACCACAGGAAGTTATCACCACACCTTCCACAGGAAGTTATCACCACACCGCCCCAGGAAGTTATCACCACACCTCCCACAGGAAGTTATCACCACACCTCCCACAGGAAGTTATCACCACACCTCCCACAGGAAGTTATCACCACACCTCCCACAGGAAGTTATCACCACACCTCCCACAGGAAGTTATCACCACACCTTCCACAGGAAGTTATCACCACACCACCCACAGGAAGTTATCACCACACCTCCCACAGGAAGTTATCACCACACCTTCCACAGGAAGTTATCACCACACCTTCCACAGGAAGTTATCACCACACCTCCCACAGGAAGTTATCACCACACCTTCCACAGGAAGTTATCACCACACCTCCCACAGGAAGTTATCACCACACCTCCCACAGGAAGTTATCACCACACCTTCCACAGGAAGTTATCACCACACCTTTATCCCACAGGAAGTTATCACCACACCTTATCCCACAGGAAGTTATCACCACACCTCCCACAGGAAGTTATCACCACACCTCCCACAGGACGTTATCAACACACCTCCCACAGGAAGTTATCACCACACCTTCCCACAGGAAGTTATCACCACACCTTTATCACCACACCTTCCACAGGAAGTTATCACCACACCTCCCACAGGAAGTTATCACCACACCTTCCACAGGAAGTTATCACCACACCTTCCACACAGGAAGTTATCACCACACCTTCCACAGGAAGTTATCACCACACCTCCCACAGGAAGTTATCACCACACCTTCCACAGGAAGTTATCACCACACCTTCCACAGGAAGTTATCACCACACCTCCCACAGGAAGTTATCACCACACCTTCCCACAGGAAGTTATCACCACACCTTCCACAGGAAGTTATCACCACACCTACCACAGGAAGTTATCACCACACCTCCCACAGGAAGTTATCACCACACCTTCCACAGGAAGTTATCACCACACCTCCCACAGGAAGTTATCACCACACCTTCCACAGGAAGTTATCACCACACCTCCCACAGGAAGTTATCACCACACCTTCCACAGGAAGTTATCACCACACCTTCCACAGGAAGTTATCACCACACCTTCCACAGGAAGTTATCACCACACCTTCCACAGGAAGTTATCACCACACCTTCCACAGGAAGTTATCACCACACCTTCCACAGGAAGTTATCACCACACCTCCCACAGGAAGTTATCACCACACCTTCCACAGGAAGTTATCACCACACCTTCCACAGGAAGTTATCACCACACCTTCCACAGGAAGTTATCACCACACCTCCCACAGGAAGTTATCACCACACCTCCCACAGGAAGTTATCACCACAGGAAGTTATCACCACACCTTCCACAGGAAGTTATCACCACACCTTCCACAGGAAGTTATCACCACACCTTCCACAGGAAGTTATCACCACACCTCCCACAGGAAGTTATCACCACACCTTCCACAGGAAGTTATCACCACACCTTCCACAGGAAGTTATCACCACACCTTCCACAGGAAGTTATCACCACACCTTCCACAGGAAGTTATCACCACACCTTCCACAGGAAGTTATCACCACACCTTCCACAGGTAGTTATCACCACACCTTCCACAGGAAGTTATCACCACACCTTCCACAGGAAGTTATCACCACACCTTCCACAGGAAGTTATCACCACACCTTCCACAGGAAGTTATCACCACACCTTCCACAGGAAGTTATCACCACACCTTCCACAGGAAGTTATCACCACACCTTCCACAGGAAGTTATCACCACACCTTCCACAGGAAGTTATCACCACACCTTCCACAGGAAGTTATCACCACACCTTCCACAGGAAGTTATCACCACACCTTCCACAGGAAGTTATCACCACACCTTCCACAGGAAGTTATCACCACACCTTCCACAGGAAGTTATCACCACACCTCCCACAGGAAGTTATCACCACACCTTCCACAGGAAGTTATCACCACACCTCCCACAGGAAGTTATCACCACACCACCCACAGGAAGTTATCACCACACCTTCCACAGGAAGTTATCACCACACCTCCCACAGGAAGTTATCACCACACCTCCCACAGGAAGTTATCACCACACCTTCCACAGGAAGTTATCACCACACCTTCCACAGGAAGTTATCACCACACCTTCCACAGGAAGTTATCACCACACCTCCCACAGGAAGTTATCACCACACCTTCCACAGGAAGTTATCACCACACCTCCCACAGGAAGTTATCACCACACCTCCCACAGGAAGTTATCACCACACCTTCCACAGGAAGTTATCAACACACCTCCCACAGGAAGTTATCACCACACCTCCCACAGGAAGTTATCACCACACCTTCCACAGGAAGTTATCACCACACCTTCCACAGGAAGTTATCACCACACCTTCCACAGGAAGTTATCACCACACCTTCCACAGGAAGTTATCACCACACCTCCCACAGGAAGTTATCACCACACCTCCCACAGTAAACTATCACCACTCCTCCAACAGGAAGCTGGGTGTTCGGACGGGTGTTCGGACGGGTGTTCGGACGGGTGTTCGGACGGGTGTTCGGACGGGTGTTCGGACGGGTGTTCGGACGGGTGTTTGGACGAGTGTTCGGACGGGTGTTTGGACGAGTGTTCGGACGGGTGTTTGGACGAGTGTTCGGACGGGTGTTTGGACGAGTGTTTGGACGAGTGTTCGGACGGGTGTTCGGACGGGTGTTCGGACGGGTGTTTGGACGGGTGTTCGGGCGGGTGTTCAGACGGGTGTTCGGACGGGTGTTTGGACGAGTGTTCGGACGGGTGTTTGGACGAGTGTTCGGACGGGTGTTTGGACGAGTGTTCGGACGGGTGTTTGGACGAGTGTTCGGACGGGTGTTTGGACGAGTGTTCGGACGGGTGTTTGGACGAGTGTTCGGACGGGTGTTCGGACGGGTGTTCGGACGGGTGTTTGGACGGGTGTTCGGGCGGGTGTTCAGACGGGTGTTCGGACGGGTGTTTGGACGAGTGTTGGGACGGGTGTTTGGACGAGTGTTGGGACGGGTGTTTGGACGAGTGTTGGGACGGGTGTTTGGACGAGTGTTGGGACGGGTGTTTGGACGTGTGTTCGGACGGGTGTTTGGACGAGTGTTCGGACGGGTGTTTGGACGAGTGTTCGGACGGGTGTTTGGACGAGTGTTCGGACGGGTGTTTGGACGAGTGTTCGGACGGGTGTTTGGACGGGTGTTCGGGCGGGTGTTCAGACGGGTGTTCGGACGGGTGTTTGGACGAGTGTTGGGACGGGTGTTTGGACGAGTGTTGGGACGGGTGTTTGGACGAGTGTTCGGACGGGTGTTTGGACGAGTGTTCGGACGGGTGTCCGGACGAGTGTTCGGACGGGTGTTCGGACGGGTGTTCGGAAGTAGTGACCAGCGATACAAATTAAGATCTTTACCCGCGTCACCTTTCAAGTGATTGTTGGTCCGGGAGGTGACGGGCGTAACCCACCAAACAGGCAACACCACCCTTATGACCTCCAGAAATACAGCTGTTGGGAAGAACAGCGGTTGACAGGCTGAGGGGAGACGGGGAGGGGAGAGGAAAGGTTTGGCTGGGGTGAGAGGGCGTGGCTAAAAGGGAGGGAGAATGAGAGGGGCAAGATAGATAAATAGATAGAGAAAGAGGGATAGGGGGAGGGAGAGAGACAGAGACAGAGACAGAGGGAGAGACAGAGGAAAAGGGAGACAGACAGGTAGAGGGAGAGAGGTGGAGAGGGAGGGAGGGAGGGAGGGAGGGAGAGAGAGAGAGAGAGAGAGAGAGAGAGAGAGAGAGAGAGAGAGAGAGAGAGAGAGAGAGAGAGAGAGAGAGAGAGAGAGAGAGAGAGAGAGAGAGAGAGAGAGAGAGAGAGAGAGAGAGAAAAAGGAAGGGCTACATCAACAAGGGGTCACGAGGGGAAAGGGTCAACAACCCTGACACTCAGATGAGGGGAAGAGAAGTGTAGGTGAGGGAGCAGCTGGGAGAGTGGGAGAACACAGACTGGCATCTTAAGCAGTGAAATAATTGAGTAACTGGAGTGTCTGTGAGGGAGGAGGTAGGAAGGAAGAGGTGTGAGGGAGGAGGTAGGAAGGAAGAGGTGTGAGGGAGGAGGTAGGAAGGAAGAGGTGTGAGGGAGGAGGTAGGAAGGAAGAGGTGTGAGGGAGGAGGTAGGAAGGAAGAGGTGTGAGGGAGGAGGTAGGAGGGAAGAGGAGTGAGGGAGGAGGCAAGAGGGAAGAAGAGTGAGGGAGGATTTAGGAGGGAAGAAGAGTGAGGGAGGAGGTAGGAGGGAAGAAGTAGGAGGTAGGAGGAAAGAAGTGTGAGGGAGGATATAGGAGGGAAGAGTAGTGAGGGAGGAGATAGGGGGGAAGAGGTGTGAGGGAGGAGGTACCTGGAGTCTACCGTTCCCGCGGCCCGGTCCACGACCAGGCCACCTGGTGGATCAGGGCCTGATCAACGAGGCTGTTACTGCTGGCCGCACGCAGTCCAACGTGCGATCCACAGCTCGGCTGATCCGGCACCGGCTTTAGGTATCTGTCCAGCTTCCTCTTGAAGACAAACAGGGGTCTACTGGTAATGCCCATTATTGCTGGTGGGAGGCTGTTGAACAGTCTTGGGCCCCGGACACTTATTGCGTTTTCTCTTAGTGTAACAGTGACGCCCCTACTTTTCAATGGGGGTATGTTGCATCGCCTGCCAAGTCTTTTGGTTTCGTATGGAACGATTTTTGTGTGCATATTAGGGACCAGTCCGTCTAGAATCTTCCAGGTGTAGATTATGATATATCTCTCTCGCCTGCGCTCCGGTGAGTACAAGTCAAGTGCTTCCAGGCACTCCCAGTAGATAAGGTGTTTGATGGAACTTATACGTACAGTGAAGGTTCTCTGTACATTCTCTAGATCTGTAATTTCACCTGCCTTGAATGGGGATGTTAATGTACAGCAGTATTCCAGCCTAGAAAGAACAAGTGATTTAAAAAGGATCATTGGCTTAGCATCTCTTGTCTTGAATGTTCTCATTATCCATCCTATCAGTTTCCTCGCAGATGTGATAGTGGCATTGTTGTGGTCCTTGAAGGTGAGGTCTTCGGACATTACCACTCCCAGGTCCATCACATAACTTTTCTGCTCTATTGTGTGATTAGTTTGTAGTATACTCAGTTCTAGTTATTATTTCCTCCAGTTTTCCATAACGTAGTAGTTGGAATTTGTCTTCATTGAACATCATATTGTTCTCTGTTGCCCACTGGAAAACTTGGAGCTTTGCCGTGTCCTCAATGGATGACACTCTCATGCAGATCCTAGTATCGTCTGTAAAAGATGATACAGTGCTGTGGTTTACATCTCTGTCTATGTCTGATATGAGAATAAGGAACAGGATAGGTGCGAGTACTGTGCCTTGTGGGACAGAGATCTTCACTATGGCAGCTTCCGATTTAACTCTGTTTACCACTACTCTTTGTGTTCGATTGGTTAGAAAGTCGAAGATCCATCTGCCTACCTTGCCAGTTAGCCCTATAGTACGCATTTTGTGTGCTGTTACACCATGGTCGCACTTGTCAAAGGCTTTTGCAAAATCTCTGTATACTACATCTGCATTCTGTTTGTTTTCCAGTGCATGTAAGACCATATCATAGTGGTCTAGCAGCTGGGAGAGGCAGGAGCGACCTGCTCTGAAACCATGTTGCCCTGGGTTGTGCAATTTTTGGGAGTCCAGGTGGTTTGCTATCCTGCTTCTTAGAACTCTTTCAAAGATATTTATGATATGATGAATGGTTTGAAAAACCGACAATTGTCGGTTCATCTTTATGATATGGGACTTTAAAGCTATTGGTCTATAGTTCTTAGCTACTGCTTTGCTGCCACCTTTATGGAGTGGGGCTATATCCGTTGTTTTTAGTTACTGTGGAATTTTGGCTGAGTCTAAGCTCCTTCTCCATAGCATACTTGGGGCCCGTGAGAGAGGTTTCTTGCAGTTCTTAATGAACACCGAGTTCCACGAGTCTGGGGTAGGGGTATGGAGAGAGGTAACAAGCGGGGGTCCCACCTAAGTGTTATAACACTAAACACAATAACAAGTCAACAACCCCGTGAGTTTTGTTTGAAAAAAACTTGGAATCAAAGTATCCAGTTAGGTAGTCCGTGCACGAACACTCATCTTAAGCTTGTACGAACACTCATCTTAAGCTTGCACGAACACTCATCTTAAGCTTGTACGAACACTCATCTTAAGCTTGCACGAACACTCATCTTAAGCTTGTACGAACACTCATCTTAAGCTTGTACGAACACTCATCTTAAGCTTGTACGAACACTCATCTTAAGCTTGCACGAACACTCATCTTAAGCTTGCACGAACACTCATCTTAAGCTTGCACGAACACTTACGCTTGATACGAGTCGGTGATCTTGTCAATTAGGCTGCAGGTAACTGCTCTCACAACATCTGCCATCTCACTCACCTGGGGAAACAAGAACAATCTAAATTAACACCTCAGAGTACAAATGATACTGTACAACAGTGAATACACAACTACATACAATATAATGGCGGCAACAACGTAAAACTAACGCTTCAATTTACTGATGATTATATTTAAATAAGAACATAAGAAAGAAGGAACACTTCAATAGGCCTACTGGCCTATACGAGGCAGGTCCAATTCTCCCACCGGTTGAGGCCAATCCCTTGACCTAATGAGGTCAGACACGTCACTTAAGGAAGGAGCACGACATCCGACCTAGTAGCACAAGCTAGTCAGGTCCAACTAACACCCACCCACACCCACTTATGTATTTATCTAACCTATTTTAAAAACTACACAACGTCATAGCGTCCATGAGGCTACTCGGGAGTTTGTTCCACTCATCCACAACTCTGTTGTGCAAGAATGGTATATAATACCGTAGTCGTGGAGAATCTCCACGACTATGGTGCTCTTCGCACCTACTGCTAGGTTGAGGGACTGATTACCTCATCTTCTGTACATAGTCCTACTGTCTTCAAGCTATGTCTTGGAATTTGTATTGATAAAGCCACTGGATGGCGAAACGTCTACAATAAAGATACCCAGATGTTGCACATGTGTCTTAATTTCATCCACAACTCTATTACCAAACCAGTGCTTTCCTATATCCTTCCTGAATCTGAATTTTTTTCCAATTTAAAGCCATTGCTACGAGTCCTGTCTATGTTAGATATTTTTAGCACGTTATTTACATCCCCTTTATTAATTCCTGCTTTCCACTTATACACCTCAATCATATCCCCCCTAATTCTACGCCTTTCTAGAGAGTGCAGATTCAGAGCCCTCAGTCTATCCTCATAGGGAAGATTTGATACATGGGATCATCTTTGTCATACTCCTTTGTACGTTTTCCAGAGCATTTATATCCATTCTGTAATACGATGACCTAAACTGTGCAGCATAATCTAAATGAGACCTAACCGAAGATATATAGAGTTGAAGAACAACCTGAGCACTTCTATTATTTATACTTCTTGATATGAAGCCAAAGATTCTGTTAGCTTTATTGCGAACACTTATGCACTGTTGTCTTGGTTTCAGATTACTGCTAACCAGAACTCCTAAAAATCTACATTCTTTAGTTTATATGTGGCATGGTTATTTTTCTTTCCAACATTTAGAACTTTGCGTTTGTCTATATTAAACTGCATCTGCCACTTCTCCGACCATTGCGTCAGTCTATTCAAATCATCCTGGAGTGCTCTAGTGTCCTCATTAGAATGAATTGGACGGCCTATTTTGGTGTCATCAGCAAATTTGCTTATGTCGCTGTTTATTCCCTCATTTATGTCGTTTATGTAAATTGTGAAGAACAACGGGCCTAACACTGACCCCTGAGGAACACCTCTTGTGACGTGCCCCATTCTGATTTCTCCCCATTTATACAAACTCTCTGCTGCCTATTTGTCAACCATGCCTCTATCCAGGAAAAAAAATTCTCCTCCTATTCCATGTGCCTTAAGTTTCCTCAATAGTCACTGATGTGGGACTCTTATCGAAACACACCAAAACGTGGTTAATTTATTTATATTAATATGCAATTTATTAACACTTACTACCATTACTTAAACACTTATTGATCCGGCTTTACTGAAAATAGTGTTTCAACACAATATACGTCAATACTGTTGATTCATGTGCTCGTCGCGGCT
>NC_091292.1:82064120-82071620 GCF_038502225.1 Cherax quadricarinatus | reverse complement strand
ACCCACCCCTCTCTCTCGTGTCTTACTTCTGTTACCTTGTCATAAAACTCCAGAAGGTTTGTGACACAGGATTTGCCTTCCATGAACCCATGCTGGTTTTCATTTATAATCTTGTTCCGTTCCATGTGTTCCACCACTCTCCTCCTGATAATCTTCTCCATGACTTTGCATACTATACATGTCAGAGACACAGGTCTGTAGTTTAGTGCCTCGTTTCTGTTTCCTTTCTTAAATATGGGGACTACATTTGCCGTCTTCCATATCTCAGGCAGTTGCCCAGTTTCAAGGGATGTGTTGAAGATTGTGGTTAGGGGCACGCACAGTGTGTGTGTGTGTGTGTGTGTGTGTGTGTGTGTGTGTGTGTGTGTGTGTGTGTGTGTGTGTGGTCACTCTTCCCGCTATGTATGGAAACTGCCTCCACTACATCACTACCCAGGCTATTTCACTTCCTGACAATTCTGTGACTGAAGAAATACTTCCTAACATCCCTGTGATTCACCTGAGTCTTCAACTTCCAACTGTGATCCCTTGTTGTGTCCCATCTCTGGAGCATCCTGTCTCTGTCCACCTTGTCTATACCTCTCAGCATTTTATATGTCGTTATCATATACCCCCTATCTCTCTTGTCCTCCTGTGTCGTCAGCACGATTTCCCTTAACCTCTCCTCGTAGGACATACCCCTTAGCTCCGGGACTAGTCTTGTTGCAAAGCTTTGCACTTTCTCTAGTTTCCTTACATGCTTGGCTGGGTGAAGTTTCAAAACTGGCGCTGCATATTCCAATATGGGCCTAACGTACACAGTGTACAGGGTCTTGAATGAATCCTTATTTATATGTCGGAATGCTGTTCTTAGGTTTGCCAGGTGCCCAGATGCTGCAGCAGTTATTTGGTTGATGTGCGCCTCACGAGATGTTCCCGGTGTTATACACACCCCAAGATCCTTTTCCTTGAGTGAGGTTTGTAGGCTCTGGCCCCTTAGACTGTACTCCGTCTGTGGTCTTCTTTGCCCTTCCCCAATCTTCATGACTTTGCTCTTGGTGGGGCTGAACTTCAGGAGCCAGCTGCTGGACCAGGCCTGCAGTCTGTCCAGATCCCTCTGTAGTTCTGCCTGGTCCACGTCCGATTGAATTCTTCTCATCAACTTCACATCATCTGCAAACAGGAACACTTCGGATTTTATTCCTTCCGTCATGCTGACAAATACCAGAAACAGCACCGGTCCTAGGACTGATCCCTGTGGCACCTAGCTCGTTACAGGCGCCCACTCTGACACCTTCCCACGTACCATGACTCGTCGTTGTCTTCCTGACAGGTATTCCCTGATCCATTGTAGTGCCTTCCTTGTTATCTCTGACTGGTCCTCCAGCTTCTGCACTAATCTCTTGTGTGGAACTGTGTCAAACGCCTTCTTACAATCTAAGAAAATGCAATCTACCCACCCCTCTCTCTCGTCTTACTGCCGTCACCCTGTCATAGAACTCTAGTAGGTTTGTGACACAAGATTTCCCGTCCCTGAAACCGTGCTGGCTGTTAAGCTCATTCCTTTCTAAGTGCTCCACCACTTTTCTCCTGATAATTTTCTCCATGGCCTTGCATACCATACGCGTCAGTGACACCGGTCTGTAGTTTAATGCTTCGTGTCTGTCTCCTTTTTTAAAAATTGGGATACATTTGCTGTCTTCCATACTTCTGGTAGGCATCCTGTTGAAGATAGTTGTTAGTGGTACACAAAGCACTTCTGCTCCCTCTCTCAGGACCCATGGAGTGATGTTATCCGGCCACATTGCCTTTGAGGTATCTTGCTCGCTTAACAGCCTCTTCACTTCTTCTTCGGTTGTATGTATTGTGTCCAACACTTGATGGTGTACCCCACCTCTCTGCCTTTCTGGACGCCCATCTGTCTCCTCTGTGAACACTACTTTGAATCTCATGTTGAGCTCCTCACATACTTTGCAGTCGTTTTTTGTGACTCCCATCCTTCCCTCCTCAGCCTGATTACCTGGTCCTTGACTGTTGTTTTTCTCCTGATGTGGCTGTACAACAGTTTTACATTAGACTTTGCTTTCGCTGCTATGTCATTTTCATATTGTCGTTGGGCCTCCCGTCTTACCTCTGCATATTCATTTCTGGCTCTGCGACTGGTTTCCTTATTCTCCTGGGTCCTTTGCCTTCTATATTTCTTCCATTCCCTAGCACACTTGGTGTTTGCCTCCATGCACCTTTGGGTGAACCAAAGGCTCATCCTGGCTTTTTCATTATTCCTGTTACCCTTGGGTTTAAACCTCTCCTCAGCTTCCTTGCATATTGTTGTCACATATTCCATCATCTCGTCCACTGACTTCCCTGCCAGTTCTCTGTCCCATTGAATCCCATACAGGAAATTCTTCATGCCTGCATAGTCCCCTTTCTTGTAGTTTGACTTCATTCATCCGGCCCTTCCTGCTTCCCCCTCCACTTATAACTCTACATGATCACTGACCCCCAGGGGTCTCTTGTATGTGATGTCCTCAATATCTGCACAACTCAAGGTGAATACTAGGTCCAGTCTCGCTGGTTCATCCTCTCCTCTCTCTCTGGTAAAGCCCCTTACGTGTTGGTACATGAGGTTCTCCAGTACCATCTCCATCATCTTAGCTCTCCACGTTTCTTGGCTCCCACGTGGCTCCAAGTTCTGCCAATCGATTTCCTTGTGGTTGAAGTTACCCATGGTCAGCAGCTTTGCTCTGCTCGCATAAGTCCTTCTGGCCACCTCAGCCAGTGTGTCAACCATCGCTCTATTACTCTCATCATACTCTTGCCTTGGCCTCCTGCTATTCTGTGGTGGATTATACATCACTGCAATTACCACTTGTGACCTCCAGACTGAAGCGTTAGTACTATGTAATCTCTTCTCCTCTGTTTCCTCTCTCCAGCTCATCAAAATCCAATCGGTTTTTGTTGAGCAATGTCACTCCTCCACCCCCTCTGTTCCCACTGTTTTTCCTCAGGATCTGATATCTCGTTGGAAAGATGTCATCTGTTATCATCCCTGTGAGCTTGGTTTCTGTGAGGGTTGTGTGTGTGTGTGTGTTAGAGAGAGAGAGAGAGAGAGAGAGAGAGAGAGAGAGAGAGAGAGAGAGAAACTTGTGACCCATTTCGAGGTCTCGTTCACCCAGGCAGCCTGGCCTGAGACCAGACATCTTGGTCGACCACTAGGTCAACCAGGCTGTTGCTGCTACCGACCCAGAGGCTGCCACAACCAGGTTAATCAAGCACCGTCAGTAGGTAGTGGCGCGGTAACACTCATTGCAACAATCTGCTGGTAGCAGGTTGAAGACTCGTGCATGTTGACAAAGTGCTCTCTTACTGTGCCTACGGCGCCCCCTCTTGTCTCTGGATTTATTTTATACTGCCTCTAATAAGTGGCTTTAAGCAGTGTGCAGATTTTGGGCCTCAAGCATCTCTGCAGGTATATATTGTCAGTATCTCCCTCTTGTAGGACCTTCTCAGTAGTTGAATAGTTTTAGTGACTGCGGGTAGTAAACTACGCCTGTGTAGTTTACAAGTCTGCTCTCTCTCTCTCTCTCTCTCTCTCTCTCTCTCTCTCTCTCTCTCCTTGAGGGAGAGAGAGAAAGAGAAAGATGTTATGAACAAAGTAACGAGAGCGCATGCGACGTTTTACATAATTCGAAACCGGTGGAAATATATGGAACAGATGAAGTAATCAGTCCCTGAGCCTTCTGTGCTGAGGGACTGATTATCTCAGCTTGAATGACCTAGAACTTTCCCCTGAACGAAACTACTTGGACTTCCTATTCGTTTCTGCAACACTGCAACTCCTGATGTGTTGATTGCAACACGAAAAGCCTAGAGCTATCATTCAATTCCTGCAGTTGTTTTGAATATTCTATATTGTTCTTGATTATTGCACACACACACACATACACACACATACACATACACACACACACACACATACACAAACACGACACTACACATACACATACACACACACACACACACACACACAAACACACACACACACACACACACAAACAAAGCACAGAGAGAGAGAGGATCACACAAACACACACACCCCACACACACCACACACCACACACCACACACACCACACACACACACCACACACACACACACACACCCCACACACACACACACACACACACACACACACACACACACACACACACACACACCACACACACACACACACACCCTCCACCACTTGACACAAACACTTGACACAAACACGTACCCCCCTCCCCTAACCACCCCTCCCCCTTCCCTAACCACCTCACCTTAGCACCTACCCCTCCCCCAAACCACCTAACCCCTCCCCAAACCGTCTAACCCCCCCATCTACCTCCCTCCCTCCAATAACCATCCCCCCCTCCCCCATAACCATCCATCCCCTCTCTCCCTCAAACCATCTAACCCCCTCCCCCAACTATCTCTACCCCTCCAATAACCATCCTCCCCCTCCCCCACAACCATCCATCCCCTCTCCTCCTAACCATCTATTCCCCTCCCCCTAACCACCCGTCCCCCCTTCTGTGGGGCAACGGGGGAACCTAGAAACAGGATGAGGACAAGGGGGTCCAAGGACGAATCTGGGAGGGAGGAATGGGAGGTAGAGCTCAAAAAAAGGGAGGAAGACTGGGGAAGGAGACTAGTTGAGCTGGAAAAGAAGATGGAAGAGAGGTTAGCAGCAGAATGCAGAAGGTGGAAGCAACAGGCCACAGCAGCAGAAATCAAGATAAAGAGATTAGAAGAGGAGCTGAGACATCTGAAACAGCACAGAGACAAAGATATTACAGAAGTAGAATCGGCAATGGCTACATCAAACACAGACAACAGGTCTGAAGGAAGCATGGAAACTAAACTGTAGGCAGAGGTCCTGTCAAACCCACATGGGGCCAAAACAAAGGCAGGGAGCACACTAGGACAGAATGAGAGGTTGGAAGACATTGAAGAAACTAGGACATGTGCAAGGACCTTACCAGATACCTGTGGGGGCCAGGAACAGGTGAGCAGGAAGGACAAACCAAGAAGCATAGGGGCCATAACTAGGGAAGGGACTGAAGGAAGGAACACTCCACGGGAAGAAACTAAAACACATCAGAGGATGCAATGGGAGTCACAGTGGGAGGTGGAAAGGGAGAGATCCGTGTTTGTCTATGGGCTAGACGAAGCTAAAGGGGAAACTTATGATGAAAGAAAGCAGGAGGAGAAAAAAGCGATTGAAGACATCATGAAGGTGATAGGCGAGGGGAACATGACCCAGGTGGCAAATTTTCGGAGAATTGGGTGGTTCACAAAGAAAAGGAATCAGCCTCTCAAAGTAATTTTCAAGGCAGAATCAACCCGAACCATGATCCTGCAGGAGAAAGCATGGCTGAGAGGCAAGCAGGAGTTCCGGAGTGTGTACCTCGATCGAGACAGAACACAGGACGAAAGGAAGACGATGAAAGAGAGAGTTCAAAAACGAAAGGAGAAATGGGAGGAAATGAAAAAGGAGAGCAGAATAACCCAGGATCAAATGGAAGGACAAGCACACCCCCCAGAAACACCTGCAGAAGGACTCCAGCCACAACACCCACAAGGCAACTGAAAAATTCAAACCAACCATCACACACCGATCCCTCGGTTCCCACCCCCCACACCACATTTACAGTATTAGAACAGAAGTTGAAGGTTTGGTACACAAATGCAGATGGATTAACGAATAAACATGAGGAATGGCAAGAAAGAATCAATGAGAAGTCCCCAGACATCATAGCAGTTACAGAAACAAAACTCACGGAGACAATAACAGATGCAATCTTCCCACCAGGATACTAGATCATGAGGAAAGATAGAAGGGGCATTGGGGAGGTGGGGTTGCTCTGCTCGTAAAAAACAGATGGAAATTCGAGAAAACTGGAAGGCATAGATGAGACGGGAGAAAGAGACTACATAGCAGGTACACTTCAGTCTGGGGAACACAAAGTGGTCATTGCAGTGATGTATAATCCACCACAGAACTGCAGGAGGCCAAGAGAGGAATATGAAGAGAGCAACAGAGCAATGGTGGACACACTTGCTGAGGTGGCAAGAAGAGCTCATTCCAGCAGAGCAAAGTTGCTGGTTATGGGGGATTTCAACCACAGGGAGATCGACTGGGAAAACCTGGAGCCACATGGGGGTCCCGAAACATGGAGAGCCAGGATGCTGGACGTGGTGCTGGAAAACCTCATGCACCAACATGTTAAGGACACTACCAGAGTGAGAGGGGAGGATGAACCAGCAAGATTGGACCTTGTGTTCACCCTGGGCAGCTCAGACATTGAGGACATCAAGTATGAGAGTCCCCTAGGAGCTAGCGACCACGTGGTTCTGTGCTTTGAATACATAGTAGAGCTGCAAGTGGAGAGAATAACAGGAGTTGAATGGGAAAAGCCTGACTATAAAAGAGGGGACTACATAGGGTTGAAGAACTTCCTGCGGGAGGTCCAGTGGGACAGAGAACTGGCAGGAAAGCCAGTAAATGAAATGATGGAATATGTAACAACAAAATGCAAGGAGGCAGTGGAAAAGTTTATTCCCAAGGGCAACAGTAACAACGGGAAGACCAGCACGAGCCCCTGGTTTACCCGACGGTGTAAGGAGGCAAAAACAAAGTGCAATAGAGAATGGAAAAAGTACAGAAGGCAGAGAACACACGAAAATAGGGAGATCAGTCGCAGAGCCAGGAATGAGTATGCACAGGTAAGGAGGGAGGCCCAGCGACAGTATGAAAATGACATAGCATCGAGAATCAAGACTGACCCAAAACTGTTGTATAGCCAACAGTCAAAGACCAGGTGATCAGACTGAGGACAGAAGGTGGAAAACTCACAAGAAATGATCAGGAGGTATGTGAGGAGCTAAACAGGAGATTTAAGGAAGTTTTTACAGTAGAGACAGGAAGGGCTGTGGGAAGACAGCACAGAAGGGAACATCAAGAGGGAATACACCAACATGTGTTGGATGACATACGAACAACCGAGGAGGAGGTGCAGAAGCTGCTAAGTGACCTTGATACCTCAAAGACAATGGGACCGGACATTACCCCGTGGGTCCTTAGAGAAGGAGCAGAGATGCTGTGCGGGCCCCTAACCACAATCTTCAACACATCCCTTGAAACTGGGCAACTACCTGAGAAATGGAAGACAGCAAATGTAGTCCCCATATTTAAGAAAGGAAACAGAAACGAGGCACTAAACTACAGACCTGTGTCTCTGACATATATTGTATGCAAAGTCATGGAGAAGATTATCAGGAGGAGAGTCGTGGAACACCTGGAACGGAACAAGATTATAAATGAATACCAACATGGGCTCATGGAAGGCAAATCCTGTGTCACAAACCTTCTGAAGTTTTATGACAAGGTAACAGAAGTAAGACACGAGAGAGAGGGGTGGGTTGATTGCATTTTCCTAGACTGCAGGAAGGCCTTTGACACAGTTCCTCACAAGAGAT
>NC_091292.1:82056620-82059120 GCF_038502225.1 Cherax quadricarinatus | reverse complement strand
TTGTTGCTGCAGGAGAGGTGGTTGTTGCTGCAGGAGGGGAGGTTGTTGCTGCAGGAGGGGAGGTTGTTGCTGCAGGAGGGGAGGTTGTTGCTGCAGGAGGGGTGGTTGTTGCTGCAGGAGAGGTAGTTGTTGCTGCAGAAGGGGAGGTTGTTGCTGCAAGAGGGGTGGTTGTTGCTGCAGGAGGGGAGGTTGTTGCTGCAGGAAGGGAGGTTGTTGCTGCAGGAGGGGAGGTTGTTGCTGGAGGGGTGGTTGTTGCTGCAGGAGAGGTAGTTGTTGCTGCAGAAGGGGAGGTTGTTGCTGCACGAGGGGTGGTTGTTGCTGCAGGAGGGGAGGTTGTTGCTGCAGGAAGGGAGGTTGTTGCTGCAGGAGGGGAGGTTGTTGCTGGAGGGGTGGTTGTTGCTGCAGGAGGGGTGGTTGTTGCTGCAAAGGGGTGGTTGTTGCTGCCGGAGGGGTGGTTGCTGCTGCAGGAGGGGAGGTTGTTGCTGCAGGAGGGGTGGTTGTAGCTGCAGGAGGGGAGGTTGTTGCTGCAGGAGGGGTGGTTGTTGCTGCAGGAGAGGTAGTTGTTGCTGCAGGAGGGGAGGTTGTTTCTGCAGGAGGGGAGGTTGTTGCTGCAGGAGAGGTGGTTGTTGCTGCAGAAGAGGAGGTTGTTGCTGTAAGAGGGGTGGTTGTTGCTGCAGGAGGGGAGGTTGTTGCTGCAGGAGGGGAGGTTGTTGCTGCAGGAAGGGAGGTTGTTGCTGCAGGAGGGGTGGTTGTTGCTGCAGGAGGGGTGGTTGTTGCTGCAGGAGGGGTGGTTGTTGCTGCAGGAGGGGAGGTTGTTGCTGCAGGAGGGGTGGTTGTTGCTGCAGGAGAAGTGGTTGTTGCTGCAGGAAGGGAGGTTGTTGCTGCAGGAGGGGTGGTTGTTGCTGCAGGAGGGGAGGTTGTTGCTGCAAAAGGGGTGGTTGTTGCTGCAGGAGGGGAGGTTATTGCTGCAGGAGGGGTGGCTGTTGCTGCAGGAGGGGTGGTTGTTGCTGCAGGAAGGGAAGTTGTTGCTGCAGGAAGGGTGGTTGTTGCTGCAGGAGAGGCGGTTGTTGCTGCAGGAGGGGAGGTTGTTGCTGCAGGAGCGGTGGTTGTTGCTGCAGGAGGGGTGATTGTTGCTGCAGGAAGGGAGGTTGTTGCTGCAGGAGGGGTGGTTGTTGCTGCAGGAGGGGAGGTTGTTGCTGCAGGAGGGGTGGTTGTTGCTGCAGGAGGGGAGGTTGTTGCTGCAGGAGGGGTGGTTGTTGCTGCAGGAGGGGTGGTTGTTGCTGCAGGAGGGGTGGTTGTTGCTGCAGGAGGGGAGGTTGTTGCTGCAGGAGGGGTGGTTGTTGCTGCAAACGGGTGGTTGTTGCTGCAGGACGGGTGGTTGTTGCTGCAGGAGGGGAGGTTGTTGCTGTAGGAGGGGTGGTTGTTGCTGCAGGAGGGGAGGTTGTTGCTGCAGGAGGGGTGGTTGTTGCTGCAGGAGGGGTGGTTGTTGCTGCAGGAGGGGAGGTTGTTGCTGCAGGAGGGGTGGTTGTTGCTGCAGGAGGAGTGGTTGTTGCTGCAGGAGGGGAGGTTGTTGCTGCAGGAGGGGTGGTTGTTTCTGCAGGAAGGGAGGTTGTTGCTGATGGAGGGGTGGTTGTTGCTGCAGGGAGGTTGTTGCTGCAGGAGGGGTGGTTGTTGCTGCTGGAGGGAGGTTGTTGCTGCAGGAGGGGTGGTTGTTGCTGCAGGAGGGGAGGCTGTTGCTTCAGGAGGGGTGGTTGTTGCTGCAGGAGGGGTGGTTGTTGCTGCAGGAGGGGAGGGTGATGCTGCAGGAAGGGAGGTTGTTGCTGCAGGAGGGGTGGTTGTTGCTGCAGGAGGGGACGCTGTTGCTGCAGGAGGGGTTGTTGTTGCTGCAGGATGGGAGGTTGTTGCTGCAGGAGGGGAGGTTGATGCTGCAGGAAGGGAGGTTGATGCTGCAGGAGGGGAGGATGATGCTGCAGGAGGGGAGGTTGATGCTCCAAGGGGGGTGGTTGATGCTGCAGGAGGGGAGGTTGGTGCTGCAGGAGGGGTGGTTGATGCTGCAGGAGGGGTGGTTGATGCTGAAGGAGGGGTGGTTGATGCTGCAGGAGGGGTGGTTGATGCTGAAGGATGGGAGGGTGTTGCTGCAGGAGGGGAGGTTGGTGCTGCACGAAGGGAGGTTGATACTGCAGGAGAGGAGGATGTTGCTGTAGGAGGGGTGGTTGTTGCTGCATTAGGGGAGGTTGTTGCTGTAGGAGGGGTGGTTGTGGAAAGAGGGGTTTTTGTGGGATAAGGGTTGTTGTGGAGGGAGGAGGTGTGGTTTTGGAGGGAGGGGTGGTTTTGGAGGGAGGGGTGGTTTTGGAGGGAGAGGTGGTTTTGGAGGGAGGGGTGGTTTTGGAGGGAGGGGTGGTTGAGGGGAGGGGGATGATGGGAGGGGGAATGATAGGGAAAACGATAGAGCGACACAGATAAGCTGGGTGATAAAAGAGGGAATGGATTAGGGAGGGTA